>NW_009217249.1:0-4731 GCF_000690835.1 Fulmarus glacialis | reverse complement strand
CAGTAAGTTGGCAGGCAACACAAGTTGGGTGGGAGTGTCGATCTGCTCAAGGGTAGGAAGGCTCTGCAGAGGGATCTGGACAGGCTGGATCGACAGGCCGAGGCCAAATGTATGAGATTTAATGAGGCTGTGTCAGGTCCTGCACTTGGGTCACAACAACCCCATGCAACGCTACAGGCTTGGGGAAGAGTGGCTGGAAAGCTGCCCAGACGAAAAGGACCTGGGGGTGCTGGTTGACAGCCGGCTGAACATGAGCCGGCAGTGTGCCCAGGTGGCCAAGAAGGCCAATGGCATCCTGGCCTGTATCAGAAATAGTGTGGCCAGCAGGACTAGGGAAGTGATCGTCCCCCACGCAGCACTGGTGAGGCCACACCTCAAATACTGTTGTTCAGTTTTGGGCCCCTCGCGACAAGACAGACATGGAGGTGCTGGAGCATGTGCAAAGAAGGGCAGCGAAGCTGGTGAAGGGTCTAGAGCACAAGTCTTATGAGGAGCAGCTGAGGGAACTGGGGTTGTTTAGCCTGGAGAAAAGGAGGATCAGGGCTTATCGCTCTCTACAACTACATAAAAGGAGGTTGTAGCGAGGTGGGTGTAGGTCTCTTCTCCCAAGTAACTAGCGATAGGACGAGAGGAAATGGCCTCAAGTTGTTCCAGGGGAAATTTAGATTGGATATTAGGAAAAATTTCTTCACCGAAAGGGCTGTCAAGCATTGGAACAGGCTGCCCCGGGAAGGGGTTGAGTTACCATCCCTGGAGGTATTGAAAAGACGTGTAGATGTGGTGCTTAGGGACAGGGTTTAGTGGTGGACTTGGCAGTGTTAGATTAATGGTTGGACTTGATGATCTTAAAGGTCTTTTCCAACCTAAGCGATTCTATGATTCTATGGTTTGCAAAGGGACTGTAAAAGGAGAAATGAAAGACTTAAATACACACAGGTACACACCTGTGCAACCATCAGTACCTGCTGTCAGGCATAGGAAGAAGCCAGCTCCCAACTGCTTTTTGTACCGGCAAGCAGGCACAGTCAGTCCCCCTGCAGCACACATCAGCTCCAAGACAACAAAGCTGTAGTTCTGCACTCCACATACCCTCTCCCAAAACAGTTGAACAGTCCTTCAGAGAGGCTGGGAAACAGTATGGCAGCAAACTTGGGGGAGAATCTTTGCTAAACCATACCGAGTATCAGCACTATGTCATACAGAAATTTGGTACCTGACATCATCTGTAGTCTACAGAGAAGTTAATGGCCTAGTCACTATTAGAAAGCCTAAAGCATTATAGCCCCAAAACTCAATCGGTAATTTTGAGAAAACACCGTGCTGAAAATATTAGAGTATTTTATATCATTTGGGTTGGATACATTCTTAAACGTATGCTCAGAACTTGACATTCAACGTACGTAAGACCCTTTTAGGCAATAGAATCCCCAAATGCATTGTAAATTGCAAGGCAATTATATGTCAGTGGTTAAAAGATGTATAATTAAGAGGACTGAGCTCAGAGCTTCACACATTGCATCCAAACAAAAGCCACGATTAAAGAGGTCTTAACTGTGTTGTTTTGTATTTGCTAATACTAGCGTAGATTTTGTGTTAAATTGCTTGGTGTGTTTGTGTCATCTCACAGACAAGGTACAATCATCTACATATGCTTCCAAAACCATCAGCGTGGGGCCAGAAGTGGATCATGGATCTCCAAGAACCTCAGCTTTTCCACAAACACAAATAACATAAATAGTAGTTTTGTTGATTCCCCAACTTAACCAAGAAAGAACAATTCCCTGCGCTGCTACTGTCTGACCCTTTTGCTGAGACTAACAGTAAATACATAGATTTTAACATGTTTGGGCAACATGGAATTTCATCCACTCAGAGTTGAACAGAGATCATAAAAATCATTGCAGAGAGACACGCATTTAAAGCTACCTTACAGTAAAACCTTTCAGTCAGTATTAGTAAAAACTGTATTATTAGAGAGAAAGCAAAAACATTCCTTTTTTCTATTTCATACAAAGAGACTTTAGGCAACTAGTACCTCTCTGTGAAGTGCTCTGTTCTGTCGTGAGAAGCTGCACCACATCTAATTGTGGTCGACATCAACACCACAAAGTTGTAACTTTTGTCCCTGTTCTGTGATCTAACCATAACTTTGGCTTAGTCCTGGTCATTTAACAGTTCAATTCTCTACTACGCTCAGCTATCAAACCAAGCCTGCTGTAATTCTGGAAACGAGAGTCTCTTTGTTAGTAAAAGCATCCAAACTGAGACAGAAAACACTGGGAAGCAACCAAAGTCAACTACAAGAGTTCCTGTAGGGAACACTTTTATTGACTAGAGCACAATCCTTACTCAAGAAGGCCTCTGAAGAGCCCCGCACAAGTCAAGGTACTGCACACACATGCAACTACCCGGACAGATCAAGGCACTTAACATGTTAAGATCTTACTAGACATTTTTAGTTACCACCTGGAATCGTATTTTGGACTACTTTTTTTTCATATGTTAAAATCTACCTAGGAAGATAGAAGCAGCAATATTGTCCTCATTCTGCCTTTTCAGAAAGCTTATTACTTCAACTCTGCAAAAAGGCAGTTTATATTGTGTAAGGATATCCGATATATTAACAGAAAAGCAGCAGTATATTTTAGACAATACTGGTAATATAGATTATGCTTCAGAATATAATGCAATAAATACAGAATTAAATTTAAGCAGTATTTCTGATAAAAATAATGGCTAGAGAACTTATAGACTTGTAACAAGTTTCAATCAACAGCAGAAAACATAACTAAGAGGGAAAATAACTCCTTTTGTTCCAAAACTGAACACGTTCTTTTTGTTTTCCTACACAAAATGAACTTAAGCAGGAATTTTCATTTCAGCTGATTCACTCATCTGATAAATAGTACCTTAAAGAAAACATGACAAAGACAGCCCAAAGCCTAAAAAACAACAAACATTTAAGACTCTAGGAATTTTAGAAACTTCAAAGGATTTCTAAAGAGAAAAGATGTTAAGTAGGAAGATTCATAACTGTCGCTAAGAGCACATTCCTATAGATTTCAATAAAATAATTTCCTAAACATGGCTATTCCTGACCTAAGGTTCAAGACAGGCTCCATATCTTTGGAAGTCTTCTGAACAAGGATTTCCTCTGTTTGAGCAGAAGGTCTCAGGCCCCAGTCCTGCAATCACATCCTCACAGGCAGATTCTCATTCTTGCACAGAAGCACACTTATTTCAACGTGGCTAGAAACAGGCCCAAGTTCTGCCAGGGCAAGCGGGGCTGCAGAAAGGCGGCCTCCAGATGCAGCAATAAATGGAACATTTAGGCCATTGCAACATCGCAGAAATGCACTTTAAAACATTATCTCAAAATATCAAAACCATGATCCTGAGAGAAAGCAGAGACTAAACATACCACAGCATACCTTACACCTGTACTTGAATAAAAAAAAGGCTGTAAGTCCAAGTCTTTTATTTATTCAAGTAACAGATAACCTGCACTTGCATATGAGGTTAAACAAAATAGCTTAGTCTTCTTTTTAGTCCCAATGCTGCGAAGACAAACAAGCTTATTTTCACACAATACAGGAATATCATTCTTGCTTCAGTGGGAATATTCAATAAATAAAATAAAGCAGTAGAGCTCCTCACAGAGCAGCCTTTTAGCAGTTATAAGCTATCAAAGTTTCAATATGGTATTACAATAAATCTGTACCTCCTGAGGATTTACCATACTGTGAGAACATGGTACATGCAACTCTGCAGGACCAGGTCTTACATATAAATTCATTCACTCATCATAAAAATATTGAAACATCAAAATAACTCCCACTAAGTAAATTTCGGGTTGCTTTCTGCAGATAATTTAGCTTTACAATTAAGAAAACTTGTCTGATGTACGTGTATGTTACAAACAAATCACATAAAAGGCTGAAGATGGCTGCGAAAATGTCACCAGGTTGTAAGCGACAGCTTCACACAAAACACAAGAGCTCCGGTTCATCCATCAGCAGCGGTACCTGCTGGGTATGGCCCCGGCGTGAAACATTGCCAGTACAGGGGTGCCCATAGGAGAGGGCACTCGACTACAGGGGAACGATGCGTTGCCCTAAATTTGCCAATTTTCTTCTAAGTCTACTGATCCTCAAAAATTGAGAACAGCCTTAAAATAAACCTTCATCATATGTTGTTAAGTAACAAAGTTAGAACTAACTATAGATCTACATATTTTAATCAGATGGCATAATATAAGGCTTTAAGGTAAGCGTTACTGTCATTTCCAAAATTCATTTGAGGTTACCTGCACAAAGCCATTAGCGTTTTGAGCTAAAAGACACATTAAGGAACACTCGACCAAAACTAGACGCCTCCCACATTAGAACCCGGAGCTATTTCACCTGTGCGGGGTGAAGCACGTTGGTGGGTTTTCCAGTGGACTCACTTCACAACTACCAGACGTTCTTTTCCCTGAAAGAAAGGATCCTTTCACTTTCAGTCCTGGGGGGCAGCAGCACCTCACAGGGACCCCCTGCCCCAGCGGGACCCCAGCCCATGGGGACAGCTAGGGTCCCCCGGGGGGGACATGAGAGGGGGCCAGGGCCCAAGTCCCGACACAGCCCTTGCTGTGCAGGGGCCACTGAGGCGATCCCTTCCCCTGGCTGCGGGGACAGCCAGCAGGCTGTTGCCCCCATCTCGCCGATGCCAACCTGTCCTGGGACCCCGGCG
>NW_009217248.1:0-57986 GCF_000690835.1 Fulmarus glacialis | reverse complement strand
GCCTGCTGGGTTAAACCACAACAGTTTCATACCTTAAACATATTAGGAAAAAATTTGAGTCCACAAGTCTTTCAATACATTCCATAAGCTTAAGTTGTCTGCTAAGTCATCTTGCTGACTTGCCATAGTCTTTCTGGAGTCAAAAGTAACTATGAAGCTTCTCGATGTGAATTATAATACAATTATTCTTGTGGGTTTCATTACCTTGTGGGTTGCCCTAATGAAATACAGAACATGTTGTGTTGGATGATTGCTGTGTGCTTTTAAACTATCTAAAATAGAAATCATTGTGCAGTAAGTATGGCTGAGACAAATTAAGAAAGGGCCAGCTCAATGCCCTTAGTCAAACTTTACGCACTTCTTACTCTAGCTCTATAGAGTTTTCTGTGCAAAGTGGTTTCAGAATGTGGCCCAAGAGACAGGATAAACATTTCTTACTTGGGAGTGAGAGGAAAGTGGAGAGGTATATGCAGGATTTTTCCAATTCCTCTCCGCAAAATTTTGAGACCCTCCCAAATCAAGAGGTTAAGAAACATGGGTATGATTATTTACAATTCCGAAGTGGATATTCACATTGGATAAATTCCACTCCAAGAGCAAAGCTAAACCTTTCCCCTCCTACCAGAAGTGGTCCCTTCAGGTCAGGCTTCAAGATATTGGGGAACTGTTGGGGAACTGGAAGGCTCCTGTGGGGTACTGGTGGATCTACAGAGAAATGAAGAACTTCAGGCATTAACTTCTTGAATCTTCTTGATTCACTATTTGATTGTGCTTGCCTTAGCGGTATCTTTCTGAATTAAGCAATTCTATAAAAAACTCCTGCTCAAAAATAATTGGGACTGTAGTTAATTTTCTTTGTAGAAAAATCGTTGCCTGCCTAAATAGAATCAAAACGTAAATCTTCCTCTCCAACTCACCCAACTCACTTGAATGGTAGTTGTCACAGGTAATGTGATTAGAGCACCATGTGCTTCCCTCATTAGAATACAACTTCATTCTGTACAGGAAATAGCAAATGTTGGTAAACTGAAAGATAAAGATACTCCCGGTATTCAGTCAATAAATTCAGCGTATTTATCAGGCGTGCATGTAAACATTTTTTTAAGAAATGTTAAACAAATCCATTTGTATCCAAACAACAGACTTTTAAACATTAAGTGCATTGGTTTCATTTAAGAGACATAAGTCTGAATAAGCCAACGATACTATAGGACACTTAGCAGTGTTTGGCATCTTATCTTGGATAATATATTGGATATTATATTTTCACATAATGGTGTCTGTCATCTTTATAAGAGTAAACATGATGGTAGGAAATAAGTATTTTCAGTATCAGTAGGTTTTCGTAGCATTTGAGTAACTATTAAGCTAAACAGGTCACTAAATTGACATTTTCAACTCTAAGGACTGGAAAACCTTGAAGACAGGTTATCAGATTAAATTTTGGACATAAGTACACGTGTGCAAACATTTGGACTATTAAACCTTTATGCCTGCTTCTGAGGCTTCATTGTTTTGAGCTGCCATTCCTTGATTGAATCTTCGTGAGCACACACTATTCATTTAGCCATCCCACTTCCTCCTTTTACCCGAGCACCTAAATATTCCAATAAAAAAAGTGAAGAGAGCCTTGTGTGTGCTCTCCACCTAAAACACAGCTGCAGCTGAGAAAATACTCGTCTTTTTCATGTGTGCACTTTAATCACTCCAGCCGAACTCCTTCCCTTCTCCTGCTTCCCCCATGCAGTTATCCATAACCGTACTGGAACATATTGTAAATTCCAGGCTATATATTTCATTTACACATGCTCCTGTACAAAATGTTGATTTTCTGTGTTAATGTGAGTATTTTTTTTATTTGGTCATCAATTACATTCTTGGGTAAAAGTTGATGGCTTTTCCACAAGAGTTTCTTATTTGACTGATTGAATTAGATACGGATGGAAGTTATTTGCATACGTATTTCCCTTTAAGTTTATTTTTTCATATTTTTAATAAAATTAATAAAATGGAGTTATACTAAGAATAGCATAAACATGGTTATGTATTATTTCAGGATTTATTTTTGTGGGGGAAAAAGAAAGACTTATGCAGTGACTAGACTTAAGAAAAAGCAAAGAAGTACAAAGATGAAATGAGTTTAAGGGCTTCTACCTGACTGGGCAAAGGATATTATAGGTGTGTGTTTTGGTGTTTTTTTTCCCAGACAACAGGGACAAGCACAGGATAATGGAACGCTGCCACTGACTTTAGCAGAGATATTAGATAGTACAAGCCCAGTTTAAAATCTGTGATTACATTATATGTCAGTTCTTTACAGTGGATAGGCAGATACTGTTAAATGCTTTCCCTAGTGTTACTGTGGCAATTTGAATTACCAAGAGTATCCTTTACCACTAACAAAACAGGAAGAGACTAACATGTGAGCGTGAAGAATCTGGTCCGTACTGTTGTTTCCTTACTCTGTGCTCCGCTTCCTGGAAGATAACTGGAGTTGCAGCGCTGCCTAAAGACCCTCTCCACTGGTACATTTGTCAATACGGTGTGCCTCTGGCTGTGCCTCTGGAGCAGGTTCAGTGCCCCAGACAAAGCATGATGCTCAGCGTTTTTCCACACCTGCCTCGTGATCCTTCAATGGGTCATGGCAAACGTCCTGCAGTTTATGGCAGCTGTTCTGTTCAAAGGATATGCAGCTTTGCTTTCCCTTTCTTTCCTCATAGGAGTTCAGAGAAGGGTTGCTGAGAAAAATGGAAGGCTGACACTCAAAGCTGAGTGGCCAAGGGTATTTATTATGTCTATTTTGATCAAGCCTGACGTGGTTCTTATTTTTTTCAGGTAATGGTTTGTTCCTACTTGTTATTTTTGGTTTTGATTTCATTAGAGGAGTTCATCCCTGGCTTTCTGTTGATGCCAAATGGCTTTCCAGGTTTATGAATCTGCTGAGAATCCTCCATCATGTATTTCTTCCTTCACCACTTGCAGGAGAAGGGGAAAAATACTGCTGGAAGCCTAAATAAAAAAGTTTTGTGGGATCCTTGTGAGTATAATCCCATTTTGAAAGCAAGGGTTCTGGAAAATTTCAGAAAGCTGATGAAAGATCTCAAACTGACATTGAATAGATGAATGTCAATCATTAGGAGCATATTTAGCATACTATTCAATTTGCAGGGGGTTTTTTGCAGATTTTTTCTGGTTCATGTTTTGTCCACAACAACTCCTCACCATCTTTTGTTGCCATTTTGGTGAGAACAAGTATTTTTTCTGACTTTCCAGAAGATTGATGGGTTTTTTTGTCTTTAACAGAAGGTAAATGTGAGCCAATAAATTTAAGGTTCTGAAAAGTGTTTATGTGTATAGGAGGAAAAGGAGGCAGGTTAGGGCTTTTTTAAAGGTGAATTTAGTGAGGTGAAGCTTGATCAGTCTTGACAGCCCTGGAAATGGATGTCTTCTATCTTTCATTAGAAGTATACACAACAACACTGTAAATTTAAAATCTTCCTTCTTTTCTTTTTTTTTTAGGAGGGACCACCTATAGAACTGTAATGTTTGTCCGGTTTCCATGCTCTTTTGGTATTTGGCCTGTCTGAGGCTGCCAACAAATGTGCTAATTGCTGTGGTTTTGGTAATGTGGACACCTGTCCAGGACGAAATGAACTGACATCAGTAATTAATTTTAAATTTATTAAAGATGTAGGTTCCTCCTTCTTCCTCCTTCCTGTCAACAATTTATTTTTCTTTCCATAGACTGTGCAACCTTATTGACTTCATCACGGTTTCCCGAACATAACCAGGATGGGTTCTTGTTGGTAGCTGAAATAAAATCATAGGTTCTGGAATTTGCCTTGAGAATAAAATACCCTCAGGCCAGATATAGTTTTAATTTCAGCTTTTAGAAGTACCCTCAGAGGATCATCAAGGAATAACCTAAGTCTAAAAAGTTTTTGCTTCCTCAGCACCTATCTGCATGTCTCCTTTCTACACAATTTTTTACCTAACTGACCCAGTGATTCTAATATGCAATTTCTGTAGAAGTGATTCTTCCACTGCCATCAGTGTTGTCTGTTAGGACTGACGTTGAATAAACTGCCACTAAGTGGCAGAAGCATGCTTTTGACGCAGTTGGATGGCACGTTTGTTTTCATTCGAATCGCTATGGATATCTTCCCTTGTCAAAGGGTAAAATAAGCTATACTTTCTAGTTGTGTTTCTTCCTGTAAGACTGTGAACACATGTATTTCTGAGGTGGAGCTCAGTGGGGCTCAGCCATTTTAGTCTGCAGATAAGGACGTGGAACTGTTTGCTTCAGAAATTCTTTTTCAGCTTTGGTACTAGCTTTCTGCCTAATTACAGAAAGAAGTGCTCATGACTTGACAGTCTACTGCAAAGCTTCAGTGCTATTCCTTCAGCAGGTCTACTAGGTCCATATAGACAGTGTTCTGCTTCCTTTGGTGGAAATAAGAGATCCTTAATAAGAGACTTGAAAACAAATGCTACTAAGTGATGATACCAGGAACCTGCTAAAAATGTAAACAATTTAATAAGTGAGAGAGCATTTTGCAAGATTCCTGAAATGGAAGAATTGTTTTCCTGTGAAGATTGTTCTTGATTTGTGCTTTGACTGTTATGCTTGAATAAATGTTTGCATTTAGATTTCAGACAGAGCACAAACTTAAAAGTATTACTTGTAGAAGCTCTAGATAATACATTAATTTAAAAAATCAAACTTGTGGAGCTAATTTGCTGTGTATTTTCTTGTGCTTCTGCCTTGAAACTGTGCTGTAAACTTTCTTAGCTTTCTACTAATCCTTGGTTTTAGTCAGGCTGAAAGTGCCATGAAAACAGAGGAAGATTGTGCATATTTTCTTGGTTCTCATTCCAGGCAAAACAAGGAGGTAGAAACGAATACAGAAATGTTAACCTATCTTTGTTAAAAATCAAAATTGAAGTGAAGATTTGCATATTAGTGTAGAGTTTTTCTTATCTGTTTTTCAGCTTTAAAATATTTTGGTCTCTTTTCAAACATTCAGAATGTCAGTTTTAAAGACATGTTGGCATTGTTATTCAGTGAAAATTGTGATTTAAGTGTGTTCACTCTTTGGGCGTTTTAGAATTCCCCAGGTGTAGATTGCAAGCATGTTTAAGTTAAAATACAAATATTTTCCAAAGTTGTAATTTATGTAGTAGGTGTTTGGTGACTCTGAGTTACTGGATACAGTTTGGGTTGGAACAAAGCCTAGAAGCTGTATTTTGGTTGTGCTAGCATATTGCAGTGGCAGGGGAAAACAAGGAAGGAAGAAACAAAGATCTCAACAAATTTGTCCATGTTGTGATCTTTACTAATCTGCTTTCTTTAGAAGTATCTCAAAGTATACTGACTCTTGGTTATGCACGAGTGCTTTACAATATAGTGCTATAGAGGGAAGCAATATTAAAATATGGATCATTCATTTATTTTATATGCTGTATATATACTGGTCGCCTCAGTCGCTGAGGCGAGCAGCTCTGGTACCGGCACAATCGGCAGCGGAGCTCTCTAGCGTGGTGCACGGGGGGGTCCCGAACCAGGGGAACCTCAGGGGGCCGAGAGCCCCGCCAGAGCCCGCAGCTCGCGCCACAGCAGCTGATGAGACCTGGGTGGTGCCGAGCCTCCCCCCATAGCAGAACCCCCTAGGGAGCGCGAGCGACCAGGGCGGGCAAACAGGGCATGGCGCGGCAGTTTGTGCGCGGGAAGGACGCTGTAGCTCTGCCAGCTCAGCTGGGGAGCAATGGCAGAAGGCCGTGTCCTCTCTAAACTCTGCGCCTGCCACGACTGATGCAGCTTCCCGGACAGAGCTCCGACGGGGACATGCTGCCGCCCAGGTGCCACTTCTTGGGGAAGTCTGCTGCCTCCCAGGGGCCTGGGTTAAAGATGTGAAGAGAAAACTTCCTATCCTGGCACGACCCTCAGATTATTATCCATTATTGATTTTTCATGTAGGCAGCGATGAAGTTGCAACAAAAAGTCCATGGGCAATCAAGAGAGACTTCAGGGCCTTGGGACGACTGGTTAAGAGATCGGGAGCACAAGTAGTGTTCTCCTTTATCCTTCCAGTTGCAGGGAATGATGAGGGAAGAAACAGGAAGACCCAGCAGATCAATACCTGGCTCTGAGCCTGGTGTCACTGGCAGAATTTTGGGTTTTTTGATCATGGGTCTGTCTACACGACACCAAGCCTGCTGGCGACAGACGGGGCACACCTGTCTCAAACAGGGAAAAGGATCTTTGCACAGGAGTTAGCAGGGCTCATCGAAAGAGTTTTAAACTAGATTTGAAGGGGGGAAAAGGATAAAAACAGACTTGCTAGAGATAAGCTTGAGGGTGGCATGTGATTTTTGAGGGACAGTGTGCTAGCGAGGTCCTTCAGTCTGCTCCACGATGTGCTGAGTACACTGGAGCACATTTGAAATGTCTCTACACTAATGCGCGCAGCATGAGGAATAAACAAGAGGAGCTAGAAGCTTTGGCCCAGTCCCAGAGCTACGACATCATTGGCATAAGCGAAACCTCATGGGCACCTGTGACTGGGGTACCGTGATGAACCATTATAGGATCTTCAGGAGGGATAGGCAGGGCAGGCAAGGTGGGGGGGTGGCGCTGTATAAGGGAGGGGTTGGACTGTATGGCGCCTATAGTTGGCGATGACATGGTTGAGAGCTTCTGGGTAAGGATGAAGGGGAAAGCAAATAAAGTGGATGTTGTTGTGGGAGTCTACTATTGACCACCCAGCCAGGACGACGACATCGATGAATTATTTTACAAGGAATTAAGGGATATCTCTAGATCAGCTGCCCTTGTCCTTACGGGTGATTTTAACTTCCCAGACATTAACTGGGAATATCATACAGCGGACACAAACAAGTCCAGGAAATTACTGAAGCATGTTGAAGATAACTTCTTGGTGCAGGTAGCTGACTAGGAAAGGTGCCCTCCTAGATTTGTTGTTTGTAAACAGAGAGGGACTTGTGGGTGAAGTGGTGATTGGTGGCTGTCTTGGTCACAGTGACCGTGAAGTAGTTGAATTTCAGAAGTTGGTGATAGGAGGAGGACTGCTAGCAAAACTTCGATCCTGGATATGGGGAGAGCAGACTTCAGGCTGCTGAAGGAGCTAGTTCGTAAGGTCCTCTGGGAATCTGCTTTTAAAGGTATTGAGGTCCATGAATGCTGGTCACTTTTTAAGAGCCATCTCCTAAGAGCACAGGAGCAGGCAATTCCAAAGTGTCAGAAGTCAAGCAAGTGGGACAGAAGGCCGGCTTGGTTGAGCAGTGATCTTCTAGAACTTAGGCAGAAAAGGAAAGTGTACGGACGTTGGAAGCAAGGACAGGCCACATGGGAGGACTAGAGAGATACTGTTCACCACGGTAGGGAGAAAATTCGTGCAGCCAAAGCTCAATTAGAGTTTAAGCTGGCCAGCACTGTGAAGGACAACAAAAAGGGCTTTTTAAAATATGTTAATAGCAAAAGGAGAATCGGAGATAGCATTGGGCCATTGCTTGACGAGGTCGGTCACCTCACAAACAGGGACATAGACAGAGACATTTAATGCCTTCTTCGCCTCTGTCTTCAACACCGATGATGGACCCTGGGAACCCCAGGGCCCTGTGTTGAAAGACCATGACTGGGGGGATGATAAACTCCCAGCTGACCCTGAACTTGTTTGAGACTTGCTGCTCCAGCTGGATGCACATAAATCTATGGGGCCTGATGGGATTCATCCCAGGGTACAGGAAGAGTTGGCCAATGTCATCACGGGACCTCTCTCCATTATTTTTCAATGGTCTTGGGAGTCTGGAGAGGTTCCAGTCGACTAGAAGCTGGCAACTGTCCCAGTTTTCAAGAAGGGTAAGAAGGAAGACCCTGGTAATTGCAGGCCCGGGAGTCTGGAGAGGTTCCAGTCGACTGGAAGCCGGCCAATGTTGCCCCAATTTTCAAGAATGGTAAGAAGGAAGACCATGGTCATTGCAGGCCTGTCAGTCTCACTTCAGTGCCTGGTAAAATTATGGAGAAGGTTATTCTGGGAGTTACCGAAAAACACTTGAGAGACAACGCAGTCATTGGTCATAGCCAGCACAGGTTCACAAGGGGAAAGTCCTGCTTAACCAACTTAATTTCCTTTTATGACAAGGTCACCCATAGTTGACCAAGGGAAGTCAGTAGATGTGGTGGTTTTGGATTTTAACAAAGCTTTTGATACTGTCTCTCACAGTATCCTTCTGGATAAACTGTCCAGCACACAGCTAGACAAGTCCATAATATGTTGGGTGAGCAATTGGCTGGTGGATCGGGCTTAAAGGGTTGTAATAAATGGGGTTACACCAGGCTGGCAGCCAGTCACCAGTGGGGTTCCCCAGGGCTCAATTTTAGGGCCAGTGCTCTTTAATGTTTTTATAAATGATCTGGATGCAGGAATCAAATCTACATTAAGTAAGTTTGTCAATGATATTAAACTACGAGGAGCTGTGGACTCCCTCGAGGGTAGAGAGGCCTTACAGAGAGATCTGGATAGACTAGAGAGCTGGGCAATCACCAACCATATGAAATTTAACAAAAGCAAGTGCTGGATTCTCTACCTGGGATGGGGCAATCCTGGTTATACATACAAACTGGGGGATGAGGCTGGAGAGCAGCCCCGCAGAAAGAGATCTGGGGTTTCAGTTGATGGCAAGTTGAATATGAGTCAAAAGTGTGCCCTGGCAGCCAGAAGGGCCAACCGTGTCCTGGGGTGAATCAAGCACAGCATAGCTAGCCGGTCGAGGGAGGTGATTGTCCCACTCTGCACTGCACTGGTGCGGCCCCACCTCAAGCAGTTTAGGATGCCTCAATATAAGAAGGACATCATATTATTAGATTGTATCCAGAGGAGGGCGACCAAGATGGTGAAAGGCTTTTAGGGCAAGACTTACAAGGAGTGGCTGAGGTCATTTGGGTTGTTCAGCTTGGAGAAGAGAAGGCTGAGGGGTGACCTCATCGCAGTCTACAACTTCCTCAAGAGGAGTAGTGGGAGGGGAAGGTACTGTTCTGCTCTCTCTGGTGACCAGCAATAGGACACAAGGAAATGGAATGAAGCTTCATCAGGGGAAGTTCACATTGGACATTAGGAAAAGGTTCTTCACTGGGAGGGTGGTTGGTCACTGGAATGGGCTCCCCAGGGAGCACCAAGCCTGACAAAGTTCAAGGAGTGTCTGGGTGATGCTCTTAGTCATATGGTTTAGTTTTAGGTAGTCCTGCGAGGAGCAGGGAGTTGGACTTGATGATCCTTATGGGTCCCTTCCAACTTGAGATATTCTATTAATCTATTTTGAATATACAAAAGCTGACATTACACTTTCTGCTTTTATGTTTATAAATTCTGTTTCATGATCTAGAAATGTTTCATATACTTGTTAGTTTTAGGAATGATATGCTTGTAGCCTCCCTCCATTCCTTATTTTTAAAAATTTTAACTTCTGGAAAGAAACAAAAGAAGAAGAATATTGTGGTTTTCCCTATGATATACTGATGGAATGGAGCTTAAACCATCCTTTTATTCATGCAAATCACATTCAGGACCAAATTATATCTCCCTTTTACATACTGGCTGGCATATGCATATAAAAAGTGAACAGATTAGACACAATCCTTTGCCTTGTATCTTTCATGTCAACAAGCTTATTTGTATTAGTCATAGGAATAAATTAGATGTGTAAACTGTAGTCTGTCTTTTAATGAAAAAACCCTGATATTTTGTCCTTTTAATTCTGATAGGAAATAGTTTTGGTTGTGTTTTTTGGTGCTGAATATGTGGTCCGATTGTGGTCTGCAGGCTGCAGGAGTAAGTATGTTGGCTTCCAGGGAAGAATACGGTTTGCCAGAAAGCCAATATCAATTATCGGTAAGATTTAAACTCTTTTTTTTTTTCTTGACTTTGCTATTATCATCCATTTTAAAGTAAAATGTCAACTACTGCAGGGACCGTATTGCAATTCTGAGCTATGTCTATCACTCAAGCATTTACCTGCTTTGTGAACCTATGCAGTTATTTCTTCTTTTGGATTGCTAGACCTGAACATTTAAAGTATGGCTGTGAGACACAAGCAGACATCAGCTTAAGGAAGGCAAAATTGTGAAGAAATCTTTAATAAATCTACTTGTGTAATTGGAGAAAATTGACAAGATTTTGAACACAAAATCCTTCCTTAGGTCTGCTGTAGAAAGTAAGCACAAAAGTGAGTATAAATTGGGAAAAAACATGGAAATGTGCAAAGTATAACTCAGGAAAAATTCCCCTGTGTAGTACTAAAGTTAAGCAGTTTTAGGTGGTTTGAGGGACTATTGTGGGTAGCATCTCTGGAGTAGAAGAGAGTTTAGGGGGAGAGGTGACTAATAGAACCTGTGGAACAGTGAGGGATTAATAAAAGGTGATGTTAGGACAAAATTGTAGTAGACCATAAAGTCAGTGTTTCTGTTTTAAGTCTGTGATTTTATAGAGACTCCAGTAGAGCTGCGAATTTTACGTTACTCAAACATCAACTAATTGAGTTTTAAATAGAGCAAAGTGGGAGAGGTGAAAAGGGAAGAGAATGACCTGATGTTTCTTTAACCATCTGTGACTTTATGGAACTTGATGCAAAAACTCAGGAAACAACATATTCTGTTATACATCTAGATGTGGGTAGTAAATAATGTGATGAGATACTGTACTCAGTTTTGGGTTATTGAGAAAGAAGTGTTTCATTACATACAAACAAATTCTTCGGCTGCTTCTAGAGCTGATGTAGTTTCATGATCTAACCATGAAGCCTACAGGTAACTGTTTTCCTCCTAATCATGTTCCTGACTTCTCTTTCAATTAAGAAATGCTTCTTAGGCAGGTATATTAGAGTATACAGGTGCAGGAGAAAAAGTGGCAGTCCCGTTAAACTGTGATTTCAACTTGATAGTGGTTCTCTATACTGGTATTGTGCATCTATCACAGTAAACATTAATGTTTATATAGCCCTTGGAGGAGATACAATGTTTTTTATTAAGAAAAGCTAAGAATCACTACAGCTGGTTGTGCATTCAAAGGTATCAGTACTGTTTTTACATTTAAAATTCCCCTGAGAATACAATACATTTAAAGTCAAGATTTGTTTTTAGATATCAAATGCAGATGGAATTGTGTCTATACTAATCCAAATAGCTAAACTTGGGAAATATATTTGCTGTGAATGATAGAATCATACTGATTCATCCTATCATTTTCAAATCAACAAGAATAAATTACAAACACTAGAAAAAGAAATAAAAGGATTAGAACAGAATGTAAAGTAAGGTATTCATTTTACTTTTGCGTTAATACAAAGGTCTTCATTTTAAAATCAGAAAATATCATTGAAATGTCTTTGATATCAGAGAGATGCCTTTCATGGGTTTTTGTCCACACTAAAATTTGGATTAATTCCTAGAAAGTTCAACTTGGGTAGCAATTTTGAACTTCTTTAATTTCTCCCATTCTCTTTCCTTTTTTCCCCTCTCTTATTGTAAATAAAAATTATTTTGGTGCTTATTACCAGAAAGAGATTTAGTAGTCAAGCCTAGTTATTACCTTCTTTTTTAAACTTGTTTAATATTGCATTCCATGCTGCATAAAATAGTATGTTAACATGCAACTTCTATAACTGGGGAAGGAAAATGTTAAGATAGGACACGCTATTTCTTGAATGGTCTTTTAAAATTTTATCTAAAATGAGTAATGATGCAACTTCTCTACCTTGTAAATAAAAAATTTTTATTTCTTAGGTAGATTTTCTAAAGTTAGCCTAATTTTTCTCCTCTTTGCAGACAGATTATAGGTGTTTACCTTTAAGTGAGAAAGGACAATTCTATAATTAAAGAACCTGTCAGGAGACATAGATTGAATTCATTCCCGGCATACTAAGAATGCCTAGGAAAAACACTTTATCTCTCCGTGCTTCTGCATTCCCTAGTTCACAGAATGAGCATTTCTAAAGAGTGTGCGGTGCTCATGTACTATGGCAGCAGCAGTAATAGTGATACCTTTCCTAAATATTGATTTAACACTTCTATTAGTTACTATTCAGTAGGATTAGGTTAGGAGCTAAATGCTTCTGAAAATCCCAGCCTAATTAGGGTTTTATGAAAGGCAGGTACCAAGCACAGGCAAAATCAAGAGAATGTCCTTTCACAACCTCTTTTATCCTTTTGTTGTTGTTGTTGCAGAAAATGTCACAAAGAATCAATTTATGAATTAACTTTTGTTTCTCCTGGTTTTGACAACATGCAGTTTGAAAGACATAAGGGGGACATAGGTTGCTGGTATAAAGACCTAAGTCCACATATGTGTGTCCATCTCATATTGTCTTTAAGTAAAGGACAATAGAACTTTATTTATGAGCATCTATAATTGGTTATGTATACAGCTCTGAAAAAGCATCAGCACCTGGTATGTAAAGCTCTTTTTGTTTAAAAAAAAGTTACTTTGTATAAACCTAATTTATGAAGTGTCCATAGAACACAAAAGTTCAGCAAAAAAGAATGTGATGTAAATCAAATTCAAATATGTGCATATAATCTGTTTAATTTAAGTCCTATGGACATCATATTATCTCCAGACTGCTAAGAACACACCTGCAAGCTGAGGGCTATTTACATTCTATAAAATACTATGGCAACTAAAAATTAAATTACAAATGCAAATATTTTTACTGTTTTAAATTTAAAAAGGATTAATTGCTTTTAATCAAAAAGCTGAGAAAGTAATTGCTTTTAATCAAAAAGCATACTAGAAAGTAAACTTGTGAGAACATTAGAAACAAGTCAGCAATTTGCTCAAAAAAGCAATACTCAGGTAAGCTGTATTATAGGTGTTGCTATGTGCTGTGCTGAAGTTTATGCATAACTAAGTAATGTTTCACTGGCAAGCTGATTTTTTAGATAAAAATGACAGCTGTTTGAAATTTCTCAAGGATTCAGAATATAAGAGTAAGCCACAGGGACAGTGGACTAGAAGTGGATGAGGTTTTCAAAGCTGTGTACTACACATGCTAAATTTTAGGGAATGTGATTTATGTAGGTCTGTCGTCTACATATGCAGTGCACATATTATATAGAAGACGCGATGTCATTTTTGTCTCTCCATGGCTCATGTGTATGTACAGACATGTTTGCAAACATGTAAGTAGGTAGAATGTTTGAGAAGGATATCCACATATCGCTGTTTATAAATTACTGGAATTCAATTTTTTAAATTACCAAGGCTTCCTGACACTTTCCTTTTTAAAAACTAATATAAATACTAATGTAATGTTATTCTAAATACTAATGCTTGTTAGAGTTGAAAAAGTTATTTAAACAAATGTTGGCTCTTTATCCTGGTATTTTCTATGCCGTGTCTGCTTAAATTTGAGTCTTGTGGAGACATTTCATGCAAAATATTTAAGCTGTTCCTGAAAAAGACAATTCTGGCCATTTCTTATGGAGGAGCACTAGCACTTCTACACTTTGAAGCAGATACTTGAAACTTCATGAGAAAATAGCTTTTTGATTGTCATTGAAAATCAACATCAAGCTGTCTGACTAACAAGCCTCTGAAAAATTGGTAGTTTGTTTATGCTTAAAACGCCCTGCTAGACGATGCTCTTATATTCTTCAAAGATTCAATCTGCAGTGAGCCTGCACAATTCAAATTTCAGGTTTCTCTGAGCAGCAGTGCTGGGGCTGGACGTGGAAAATCTGTTGATTTTGTTTTTATAGTGCTCTTCCTGAAACCGCCCAGGGCACATGGAAAGGGAAAATACCAGGCTTGAATGCTGAGGTGAAGTGGTGGGGTAGGAGGAATGGACTGAGACATACAGGCTCAGTGAAATGACAGGAGGATGGATGCTGATGCAAGGGTCTGGGAGAAGGATGTATAGAGAGACTACAAGCAAGCAGGAGGCTGCAGGAAAAAAAGTAGGGGCTGAAAATATGTGGGGTTGAAAGGTTGCAGTGTAAGGGCAGAAGGATATGCTGAAGACCTAGAGTGTAAAATAGGACTGTTTGAACCAATGAACTGGGATTAGTATGAGAAGCCTAAAGATTGGAAACTGGCAGGAAAACTAGGAACAGAGAAGCAACAGAGATAGAAGAACAGGTTTGGGGGGAAAAAAAGAAATATCCCTACCATGTAGAACACACTTCCAGAAAAGTGGAAAGTACAAATGAAAAATCTATGTTACTGTCACTACCTGATTGAAACTCATTTCCTACGTGTCAGTCTCTTCCTCCTTCAGTGCTGGTCATCAGATGCATATGTATATGTCTGATAACTTAGTAAGGACATAGGGTGCATCATTTGCTTAAGGACAAATATCTGTATTATGATGTGATGGGAAGAAAACCCTCCCTAAATTCCGAGTGTTTACAAATGTATGTTCACACACATACATAATAAAGGAACAGCATAAAAAATTTGGAAGGTCAGGTACTCAAAAGTTAAGATTATCCCAAAATGGAAGCTCTTTCTGTAGCCTTAACTTATCCCTCCCTATATTTATTTTCATTTTCATAAATGTACAATTATTATAGTACAGTCTTTAAACTGATTGAGTGCTATCCCTTGGGGAGGAATCCTGCTTTTACAGCAAAAATCAGCCTGATACTGGAAATTAATCTAAGTCAGAGAGTGAAGGAGACTGTTGGTTGTAGAACTGCTGCAATATTTGTTCCAGCAACTAAATGGCTGTGAATGAGGCACGAGAATGTTTAAAGGAGAGGAAAAAAGTTAGCCTTGTTGATAGCAACTGTTGTTGCCTCTGAAGTTGGATTCTATCCTGCATCTTGCCTAGGCATCACATGGAAACTCTGTGGCAGTCATTTAAATCGGTTTTCACAAGTGTGCCTCATTTTCTGGATGTCCAAATGAAGACTTTGAAGTCAGGTTACAGAGGTTCTGAGCTCTCACAGCTGCAAGTGAAGTCAGCAGGCACTGTTTTTTTTGAAGTGCTATATAACGTTAAGTGCTCTGAAGAATAAAGTACTGCCTGTTTAAAACTGGCAAGTAACATTTACCAAAACTTTTCCTCATTCTGTCTACATTTGCTACCCATTTATCATATTATCCTTTATTTTCTGGTTAGAATTTGAAAGTGAAGCATTTAGATGCTCTAAAGAGGATTACCACAGAAATGCCCATGAGGAAATTAGAAAAATGTCTTCTCAGAATAATGTTAGAGTAGGGTTCAATAATTAAAAGCAATAGACCTGTTCACTGAACTAGGATAAGAGAAAATAAGGGATGCTGGCACTGTGAACACAATCCATCATTTGCATTGTATAATGCTGGAACTGTGTAAACTGTGGAGTTGTGGAAAAAAAATGAAACTCTGGAAACAATTATTTTTTCATACAATTAAAGACTGTATCACAATGGAAACCAACAACTCTGATTCTTTTTAGGCAACTTTTGTTCTGACAGTTCCCTAAACTTTGAAAGCTTGGCTTTATAGCTTTGATACAATTTTTAAACTAAGTGTATGCGTGCGTACATGTGTATGATACTTGACTTTATGCATTTCATTATTGATCGAAGCAAACCCTTACTTTCAAGAGCCTTGAGCCAAAATGTGGATTCATTTCTAGGGTGTACATATGCCTTTGCCTTTGTTGTTTTTGTGGCAAGCTGCCTGATCTGTCAGGATCTTTAAAATTTCCATTATTAAATTCATCATGGAAGAAACTGTAGTCATTGGTTTTTGATGTTACATTAACTTACTGCCCACCAAATTTCAGCTAACTTCATTTCTTTTTTTAGAGTGCTTTTCTCAGTCCGTATTTGTTGTGTGTTTCAGTGCTGAGAGCTAACATTTAATACATTCTTGGTTTTTTTTTTTAACAGATCTAATTGTGGTAGTAGCCTCAATTGTTGTTCTGAGCATAGGATCTAACGGACAAGTGTTCGCCACCTCTGCAATAAGGTATGTTCTTCTAGTGACTGTAGCTCTTCACAACTGCAGAGCTATATTAGATGTATATCTAATTTCCCAATTTCTGAATTAGATGTGTATGTAATTTTCCTAATATAGGAAAAGTTACTATATTGAAACACTGGACAGTGGAAAACTGTGTGTTATTGTGCTTGGTCACTGGTTGGGAAGCAAGAGTGCAGAAACAAGGCATATGAAGAATGGTGGGAATGCTGAAGCCAAGAGGAAAAAACTAAAGAAACATTATGTCCTATATAAAACATCAAACAGCTCTCTTTCTGAGACAGAGAGTATTATAGAACATCAGTTTATTTAAGAAGTAATCCAGACAGCGCTTAACTCGGTACTTTTTGAGTACAAGTAATTACTTTGTTTAAAGAGTAATTATGCTTTGGTGGATTTGTTTGACACAAGTAACTCATACCATACATGAACCAGAAACATTTGATGTCTACACCGTTTGTTCAGCTTGCATCAAGTACTGCAAGCTTGTTTTGGGAAGTAAAGTGGGTAAACAGAAGAAAGGAATGATAAGCAGAGTAGGTGTACTTCCCACTCCTTCTAACTTAAATTGCAATATCTGCTGCTTGTTCTGTTACAAGCCTCTGATTTCCAACGCAGTCTAATCACTGGGAAGTGAGAAGGTACAGTACTGTCTAAACTGTCTATCTGTGTAGAAAAACACTGGAGGGAACTACATGTATAAAGTATTATTAAGGTAACTATTACCATAGAACATTAATCCTTATGTGATAATAAAGACTCACACAGGCAACATGAATGTGATTTATCAGCTCATATAGGAGAAGAGGAGGGTGAATGTGAAAATTCCAAAGATTTTGTTTAATTTAACTAGAAGTGTAGGAAGGACTTTAATGAAAAGGCCTGCTGTGTGTTTATATGTGAACCCAGGTGGCTTTGGGCTCAGTGCAGGCTTTCCCGGTGTTAAATTATACAGTCACTGTCCTAAAACTCAGAATGCTTTCTGCCAGAGAAGCTTAACTCACATCTCTGCAGTGTTGTTATTGCCCCATTGAAAAACCGTCTGGGTCAGGCAACTCTTAGTCCCATCAGGTTTACTCAGAACTGGGATGTGAGTGGCTGTTTTTGAATTAAGAAGGAATGAATCTCATATCCTTGCCTTTGCTTTTGTTGCTTTTAAGGTATACTGTTATGGTCCTCTTTGGACCTCCCTTAAATCCCAGCAATCTCAGAAAGCATGGGTGCATGCATACTAGGTTGTTTTCTTGTAAAATGAAGTTGCAAGCTCCAGACCCACCAGGTATGACGGGTTGACATTTTGATCCCTGCAGCAACCAGTGAGACTGAAACCTAGTAACACTGCAGAGTTCACAGCAGAGTCCTATAGCCTTCTGTCCTTACTGTTTTCAGTTCACCAAATTGATAAAAATGGTCTTCTTTCCAACCAATTTCTTTTCTCTTTTCAGAGGAAATGGGTTCTGCATGTTCAGAGGCTGTCTATCTGGAGTTTCTTGTTCACTATCTTGTTTTTTAAATCTTTATTTGTAAAACTGCCAGCCTATAACATGCATGTCAGCACTTGGCAGTAACATAACCATAATCATCTCAGATACAACAGAGACAGGAAAATCAAGAACTGCCATTAGGTCAAGGCATCAAGAGGTGTGTCTAATAATTTTACAGGGGAGCTACATGTAGATCTCTCCCCTCCTGACATAAGCAACGAATGAGCTATTATATTACCTAAGTCTATTGGTGCTCATGTATTTGGTAGTCTTGTAACTCTTCTTAGACCCATGTTTCAATTAACAGGTTTTAAGTGGATATTTTAAAGTTTCCTGCTAATTAAAAATATTATTCCAATGGCATATCAAAGAAATAACAAAATATGGTGTTCATATACACAGTCACTGATATGTGATTTGATAGTCAGGATTACTGTGTGCTTTCCAAAAAAATGACAAGCATTTGATCATTTGACTGCCAACTGTGAAAGCTCAGAAAACCTGCTTTCTGAATAAAGGAAAAGTTGGGTTTTTCAGAAGACAGTATGCCTTCCTAGTCTGAGTAACACCAGTGACTGAAGGATGGCACCATGCTGAGTTTCCTGCCTGTTGGTGTAACCCAGAAAAATGGAGCCACGAACTGAAATAAGAAGATTGAATTTAAAAACAGAAACAACAACAACAACAAAATTTTAAAGATAGCTAAAAAGAGCTAAAAATACTTTTAGTGAAAAAATTTCAGATAGATGAATTCAACATTCATCCTTTCCTGCTCTTCACTGTTTTGTTTCAGTGATAAGATAGTAAGGTAAGTGTAGGCAAACGAAGTTCATTGTCGAAAGGGTGGCTAGAATGAAATATTTCCACTGAATAAAATTCTGTTGAAGAACCTTATGGATCATTATTTTCTTTAGTTGAAAGTATTTGGAGTTTATGATTCAGTTATTGTCCTAAAATCACATAAGACTGTATCTATTTCCAATGAGATGATTTCTGTAAGTTACACAAAAAGGACTTCAGAAATACCATGTTTGAGTCACATTCTGTTTTTGGCAAATAGAGAAAAAAGTTTGCTCATATTTATGTTAGCAAAGCTTGAAGCACTGGTTTTGCTTGGAAAGGAAGCATTTGAGAATCATAATCAGGTAAAATATGCAAGTTTCCTCTGAGTTTGAAAGCATATATTTTAGACTTTTTTTTTGTTTTTCTTTTAACTAATTGTTGTCCTAGTCAATATTTGTGAATATATTTGAATATAATGAACTGTGGTCTAAACATGCTGACTACTGAGATGCCTCAATTCTAAGATGCAACCCTAGCCAGGGGCAATGCTATCACAGTTCTCTGATATGGCAGTATGTTAGTGAACATAGTCAACTATGTATAGATAGAGCAGTATTGTTCTCAATCATTAGTTTTATTTAATGTCCTATTTTTCTTACAGGGGGATCCGGTTTCTCCAGATACTTCGCATGCTGCATGTAGATCGACAGGGTGGCACCTGGCGACTATTAGGATCAGTTGTTTTCATACATCGACAGGTACTAGGTCTTTAAAGATCCCCAGCATTTTGTTTACTTTAGTATATTCTTTTCATGCAAATCATAGTCTGGTTTAAACGAACAGTTGCTGTTGCAAGGGAAAAAATACTTTAAAAGTCCATCATGTGTTTCTTTCTACTTTTAAAATGGGAACACTATTCTTTGCTTCAGGTCAGCGGCTAACAGGGTATCAGCACCAGTATTTTTTTGGAAATTAGCTGTCATACTCTTTGATGTTATCCTTAATATAATTTATTAAATGCAGTTATGTGGGCTGTCTTTCATATTGCAAAAACTGTCCACTGTTTTCACAGAAGATGTGTTCCTAGCTTGGTTGTACTGTGGAAAAACAAATACTAGTGGAAAAGCCTTGATAGAACAAGGCAATTATTTAAATCATTCTATTTTCTCCGCATGAATAAGCAGTTTTCTAATCCATTCTATAAATAAAAATACTATGTTACGACAATATGCAAGAAAAGTTACTTTTTCAAGGGTGTAGTCACAGAGGTAAACTTGGCTGTAAATTGTTATCTGTCCGTTAAAGCTTTGAAACAGTTATTCTGTATAAAAGTTCATTAAGCAGGAAAAGCTTAAATGTTTTAGTGCAAACTTTTAAAAATTTCTAGCTGAAGGCTTCTTTTTGGGGCTTCATGGAATCTCTTGATGAAAAGGCGATTTAGCTTTATGAACATAATAATAAACTTTTATCATTAGCCTTTAAATCTTGCATGTCATACCATACTGTGAAGGGCTAATACTGTGCTATGAATCTTCACATCAGACTTGTAAGGGTGGTTCTTTAACCTGCTCTTTATGAGTGTAGATTTGTTCTCCAGATATTGAGAAATAGTTATGGATTTCCACACAGACATTGTTTCATTTGCTATTTAGAAAACTCTTGTTCTGGGGCAAAGAATAGGAGGTACTTAATCCAAAAGATTGATTTAATATTAAAAGTTACTTTTCTTCCGTTTATTTTTTTCCCCCAGTACTGTAGGAAATTTTATGTCACGATGGCTGTGAAGCATTGATGCATACCAAAGTGCTCTAGTATAAAGCTTACTTTCATCCTGTACAACAGGATGAATTTTAATGCTCCTAGTCTGTGTGGTCTTCATTTATTATGGTCGCATTGCCTGGATATCTAGCTAGGGCAGAGCTGATATCCAAATACACTTTCTCAACATTTGCTAACCTTACTGACAGAGGTGTTTGAGAGAATTTTCTCCTGTGGGTGTTTAGAGTTTTAGTCAAGAATCTGGAAATACTATCTCCAAAATGTAACACTTAAGTCTTAAATGTCACAAACATAAATAAGTTCAATGATTTAAAAGGAAAAAAAATACCCTTGGAGAAGTGAATTTATGAATAAACGCACCTGAAGTTCTGCTAATCCAAAGAAGTGATTATGATGATATATAAAACTTTACAGATCTGTAGTACTTGTCAAAGCAGATCACCCACTAACACATTAATAAAAAACACACAGTTCTGTATTGACATTGGACAAGTGTAGCTGAAACCCTAGCATGGTACCGAACGGAAGGAAAAATGGAACCTTTATTCCTGTCCAGTCTCTTAAAGAAATTTTTGTTTAAAAAAAAAGAACCAAAACAAAAACACCTCAGCTGCTTTTTCTTTACAGGCAGAGTACAAGGTCCTCATTTATTTGTTGAGTTTGGTACTCTTTCAGAAAAAATGGGACCCTAAACCCTTAAACAATGTGAGAAAATAAATTCACATCTTTGTGACCTGTGAAAATAACAAACACTTGGACCTCTGTGGACCCAGAAGAGCTTACTAAAGTTGTCACCAATGATTTCCATGTGTTTTGGAATTTTACATATAGCTGTATTAGCTCACTTAGGCCCGATTTGGCTAGGATGCTCTTCTATTTTCAGCAGGTTGAGCTTATGCAAGCATTTCTCGCCAAAAGCAACAAAACATGAGTCAATATCACATGTGGTGATGGAAAGACATGGAAAAATCATGCAGCTTACTGAAAAACTGAGTTAGCCAATCCAGCTCCAGCTTGTAAGCCTCTCAATTAGTTTTACTTATTCCTCATCTTGGTTTGTGAGGTCTTCTACTGCTTTGAGGACAGAGTTACTGATAAGTTGCGGATTTGGGGTTGACTTGTATTTTTCCTAAACGTTGAATTTTATATTGTGTGGTCCTTATTGTAACTGAAAATATAAATCTAAGTTAAAAAAATGTGTTGACTCAAGTCTCTCAATATCCAAATTTACCTTTGTGCATATTTGTTTTTTGTTCTTGCTGTTTCCTTTGCATATATGTATCTGAAAGTCCACGCTGAAAACAGTCATTTGTATTAGGCAGCACTCTTCATTCTTAAGCTCGTCTACTAAAAAATCATATAAATGTGAAGTTTTAAAGCCTGATTTCTGCAAAATGCTCTTTGCTTTGAGATCATGTATCAATTCATAATATTTGACATTGGTAGACACAAATCTATCTAAGAGTTAAGTCTTTAGATGAATAGGACTGAAGCTGAGAGGTGCCAGTGGTGAAATAAGCCAAATAGTTCTGTTGGTGTTTCAACCACTTTGAAAAGATCTCATAAGACTATGCATAACACTTCTGGAAAGCATATTTTTCTGCCTGCTTCTCAAAAAGCCAGCACTTAACACAGAAGTATTCCAATTATCATCCACTCTCTAATTCTGTCCTTTGAGACAAAATTAAAAGAAAGCAGTCATGGCCATTCCTCAATAATGTGCAAAACCTATTAATATCCGAGATGTAAGCAACATGCCAAGTGTAACTAAAAGATTTCTGTTGATGGGGAAGGAAGTCACAAATCTACTAGAGATGAAAGCAGAGTGTTTTCTTTG
The DNA here is from genome assembly GCF_000690835.1 of Fulmarus glacialis. NCBI lineage: Eukaryota > Metazoa > Chordata > Aves > Procellariiformes > Procellariidae > Fulmarus > Fulmarus glacialis. Next base: position 36,119 of record NW_009217248.1, on the reverse strand, counting down.
TAAGCAGGCAACAAGAATTAGTCTCCATTTCTGTTGTAGTTTTCTATGGATCACTGAACTTGCAGTCTCAGGTGTTAAACAGTTTCGCCTTGCATTGAAAAAATATTGTGCAGGCGAACCAAAAAGTTGTGAAAAATTAGAGAAATGCAAATAGTCAACTATAAATGTAAACACAAGGAACTTCTCAGAGCAATGAAGTCATATGTACAAGTACACAGTGTACCATTATCATTAGAGAAAAAGATGAGAAAAGAATGGTGACCAGCATAGAAATCAGAACTATTGAAAACCCAAGTTTTATTTCCTCTTTCAGCTGTCTTGTTTAGCAAACAGGCCTGCAAAAAGTTAAGGCTTAGATTAAAGGACTTGCCCATGGGCAAAACTGAATACTATCAAAATTCATTATTTAGGTAATTATTAAATGATTAGAGAAAAAAACACCTACTTTGCTTTGTGCCAAGATTGCTTAAAAACTTGCTGAACCTAGATTTTAATTAGTGCTATAGCAGAAGGAAGAGTATAGTTCCTGCTGCTGAATGCAGTTACTAGCTACCAGGGCTACATTTCCCCAGAAAGCTCTTATAAGGAAATGAAAAGAAAGAAATAAAAAAAAATCTGAAGGAAGTTTGATGATAAAACCTGAGCCTTCCCTCACAAACGGTTTAAGAAACGTGGGTAGAGTGTTACAGAAAATCTGTGAAAACCTGACATACTTTATAAGTAGAGGCAATCCTTCTTAGATTTTAATTTTAGGTTTTAATTTTAAATTTATCTTATGGGAGTATTTTAATTCCTGTATTGGTTTGGATCCAAGGAAAGAAAAATAACTGTCAAGAATTTAAGGAAGATGCCAATGAAGATGTAGTACTACAATGTTTCATAATGAAGATGGCTAAATATGTGCAAAGAAAATAAAGGAATAATGTGTGTTAACTATTGAAGCATTGTAAACTTTAAGTAATTAAAATAAGCTATTTTCCCTCATAACTAGGTATTGCATTTTCCTGAGGGGTAGGTGACTATCTCATTTGATTACAATGTAGCACTGCTTTTATAAGCTTTACACATTTTTGCATCTGTGACACCACACATTTTGGCTTGTTTAAATGCGCAAGCACATTTTTTCTGAAGAAAATAACAATCCTGTATCTAAGTCACATCAGTTCTGATACAACTTTCCTATCCAAAAATCTATAGAGAAACTGGTACATTCACAAGTACTGTATCATGCCTGAACAAAAGTCCCTTCTAATTAACTGTCCTAGCCTCAGTCTTTGTTTTTCAGGACTGAAGTAGAGTTTACACCTACATAATATTTTATCTTAAGATTTTATTTTATCTTAACATAAAACTGTTAAGGCATCAATATTCAGTCTTAAGCAATTTAAATATCAGATACACAAGTTCATTGCTTAGATATGGTCATAATCACAAGACATGGTTGTTATTTCTTAACTGTTATTTTAGCGTACTATTCATAAAGTGCATTTCTAAAGCTGTTTTACTTTTTTTAAAATGTACTAACATTTAGTATTTTGAGCGTACAGTTAAATGGAATGATTCCCGTTCGCAAGATATAAAACAAGAGAGATGTCCCACCCTACATTTAGCTGGACAGCTAATGATCTTGTATAAATGATGGCTTCTTGAATTCTTTAGTCTGATATGAATAGAAAAAAAGTCACTGAACTACCTGTTTTACTGGAAGCAAATTTCATACCTGAAATGTAACTTATTAATTTTTCTACTGTGATGCAAACCCCCCCCAGATATTTACAATGTTTTACAATAATAGAATATATACAATGTAAACCTTATGCACTTCTTTGCTTTCTCTTTTAATAGGAACTCATAACCACATTGTACATTGGATTCTTGGGATTAATTTTTTCATCCTATTTTGTTTATCTTGCTGAGAAGGATGCAGTTGATGAGGATGGAAAGACAGGTTTCTCCAGCTACGCTGATGCCCTTTGGTGGGGTGTGGTAAGTCTTTACCAACAAAATGCACGTGCAAACAAGATTTTCTGTTGAAGTTATGATCTTTTTAAAAAATCTGGCATTTCTTTCTTTGCAGAACGTATTTCTGTAGGAAAGCTCAACAACCTTTTAAAAAGGATACTGGTATAAATATAATAAATGCAATTAAATTATTTTGGTATTAAACTTTATTGTGCAAGCATGATAGCAAGTCCTTAGCAAAGGACATTGAATGTTTACAGATACAAAAAGTCCACACTGAAGTCCACATTGAAATCCACATTTCAAAAAGAGTATAAATACTCTCCAAACCCTATACCACTTCTTTTAAATTCTACTTAGTTATCTGCAAAAGGTGCATAACTTTAGAAGTATATTCTATTTGTGGAAGTTGGGTTAATGACTTTATTTTTTTGGACCTTTTTGTGTAAAGCTCACTCTCTCAGTAATAATGCAGACCTTGATGCAGGTTACAGGTTCCTTTTTTTTTTTAGTAATTCCATGATTTACACTGTAAAGGTAAATACCTCCATCAAAAGCAGCTGGCAAAGCTTCACAGATTCATCAGCTACTTTGGATATCAACCATCAGTCAGGGTCAGTGCAAATCTTTGGTGAAATAAAGAAAAAAATACCATTAAGGGGAAACTGGGATTTTGAGAGTATTGTGGTGATTATTGTGTGCATGCCCAGAATCAGTTGAAAAAGGAATAGATAGCTATGAACAGAATAAGAGACCAGATTGTTTCTACACTCCCTTCATATGGCTCTTCTCATCATGTTTCTCACTGTGACTCATGCTTTCCTTCCTTTTTAGCTGTTGCACGAACCATCTCTTCTCTCATGGTCCCTTTTCCCCACGAGAGAACCTCATATATTTTATGAGTTGGCTGTCTCATTATAACAAACCCAAGGAGATCCATCACATCAGTGTTAGTGACAGAGAAAAATGAGAGGACTAGAACAGATGCAAAGCCACCAACTTCCAGAGGGAGAAGGATATATTCAAGAGTGATTTGAAACACAATAAACTGAATTTGTTCTTAGATAATAGACTTGAAAAATGCCAATATAGTTATCGGGCCATAAACCGATTGTTTATCTGCATCCAAATAAACTGGTGAGTAAGTCTGGGAAGGCAGACAAAAAAATTCCTAATAGATATATGTTTCTAATCCTTAACTTAGATGCTGCGTAAGCCTCTACTTCAATGGAGTATACAGAAATATAGATTATATTACACGTAGCCTGAGTTACCACTTTTTAAGTTGTTCAGTATAAAAATCTTTTGAACATTAAATTCCTGTCATTGGGTTGTCAGGTATTCATTTCATTTGCAGAGTATCACCTATGGCTGTGCAAAACAATACAAACCAAGAAGAATCTAGTAAAAAAGAAAAATCCACTAAATGGCCAGATGGACCTGATTATCTAATGTGCTGGGAAGAAAGGAAACCGTTAACTAGCCCATACAACAATCACTTGTTAAAGTCCTCAATAGACATACGATAACATTTTCAGAACATAAAACCTCATGGTTATAGACATGAGATAACCTCTAGCTAGTGGAAAAAAAAGAATAAATGTCCCAGAAGCACAGATTGTGCTATATTTTAAAAGCAAAAGTAAAACAATTAGGGTGTAATTGACGTTATGAAAGATACCCCACGTCTACTGTAAGAAAACAAACCAGTACACAGGCTCACTTATTCTACTATTATTTGAGCAGTTCAGCTCAAATACCAGTGTTCAAATGACTGAACACAGTGGAACGCAGCTACTGTTTCTGTTTTTACTAATGGTCTAGCTGAATAGTCTGTGAAGTACATCTAATTAAAAGTGGCGCTTCCTGTGGGAAGTCCAGCAGCATTAGGGGCTACCATAAAAGTTTGCGCTAGTTCAGCTAAATCTATGAGAAATATCTCACACATTTTTCTAGTGTAGTGAAGTTCCAAAGAGGTTTGTAGCACTATGTGAATTAAAATGACACCAGTGAAACAAATTGAAAGCATATAGTTTATTAATAAGGAGGTCTTAATTTAATACGTAACCATTAAAGGATGGTGATTCACGTTTGCTCTGGACAATGTCTTTGATGTTTCATAAAGTAATTCCTGGGCTTGTAACTGCAAAAGGCCAGAAATGCCCAAATTCAGACCTGAATGGGAGAGAGGAAGAACCCCTGATCAAACAGTGGAAAACGAAAAAGGATTTTCAGCAATCAGTTTGGCAACTAGCTATGGTTTTTAGCATCCGGTTCTGCCCATGTATATTCATGCATGGGTTATTCCTGCATGTAACAAAACTTCCATGTGAAGCCAGTGTACTTTTTCTACCTTTCCTTCTTTTTTATTTTATTAGCTATAGTTATCCAGAGCTTGCTTTATGAGTTGCATTGAATGTTTAGATATGGATTACAAAATATTTTTAAATGCTAGAAGCTACAGTCTTGATTTGAGTAAAGAGTAAAAAATTAAGGTCAAAAAAGTCAGGATGTGTTTATATAAGCATATTTTGTTAATATTTTTGACTTAGGGAATTTAAAAGGAGTTCAGTTATGAAGACCAACAGATAAGTTTAAAATGTGCATTACTTTACCTTGTGGAGATAGATGACTTGGAATCTGTATTTCAAAGTGTATGTATATGCCTTACAAAGTGTTCAATGGGTTTTGTTGTTGTTTTCCAAAACTTGACTTGTTTTGTGTAATAGCAAGATAAAATCAGCTTTGTCTTTCTCTAGCTGTGTGAGGCACATGAAGAACACTGTTTAAATTGTTGTTTAAGCTTTTCAGACGTCTAGGCCTCCTCAGCATTAGTGAGTCACGGTGCAGGTGCAGTTCACAGCTGGGAACAGTGACAAAGGACAAAGTGAATCAGTTTCTTTTTCTTTTCAAATCTTCTGTAACATAGAAACACAGATGTGGAGTTACTAGGGAGTGAAATTTGATTTCACTTTTGCCTTTCAAAACTGAACCATAGGAAAAAAATCTTGGTAGCAAGTATTTGAAAGTCTTATGTGTCTGACAAAAACCACAGAGTGTATTATGGGTAACATTTTGCTTTGAGTAGAAAGTGCAAGCTTGCTGAACTTGATACAAATGACCTGAAAGGTTTAAATATGAAGAAAAGGGAAAATAAAGAATGAATGAGAGTTGGAATTAAATGCTAACTACATTTGCCCGCTCCAGTTAAATGCAAGGTTGTTTCACCTAGATTTGGCAGGCACACAGATTAAACTGCAAAGACATATCAAAGGCTTGTGGTATTTTATACGAAGCCACTTTCAGAACTTATAGCATGTTAGAACACATGCAAAAGCATTTCCAACAGCACTGTCAGTCTGCCAGAATTGCAACCCATGTCACAGCAGTTTTTCTGTCCTTTCTGGGTATTTTTTCTTGAGGAAAGAAGAAGGGCATGTAGGAGGCTTCTCTTCTTTTGGCCCTTCCATACTCGTCTCTTGCTGTTGGTAATGCTTATTGGTTTTGCTGCAACTGGACTATTCGGTACCATTGAACTTGAGTTAAATAGTCACTCCCGTAAAATGGTGTTAACTGGCAGAGGTACTTGGGATCAATTGCTCAGAATTTCCAGTAGTAAATTTCCATGCCAGAGGTAGCAGTTTGAACCTCTTTATATTTAATGTTTTTTGAGGTGTGCAGTTCTGACTCTTCAGACTTCAGGACACCTGCCTATCTTAAAGCATGTGAGAAGCTCTGTTGACTTCTACTAAATTAGACGTCTTCCTTTTTTGAAGTGTACATATATGTTTTCAGAGCCTGTGTTCGAGCATGTGCATACCAGCTGGAATGTGCCATAGTAAATCTGTGTTACAAAGAAGGTGTCATTTTCCAAAGCCTAGTTATTAAACATTCTCTGAGCAGATAACTAGTAACTTTTGGATATACAAGTAGAAAAAGATTCTGGTTGTGATTAAAAAAGCCAGAGAATTACATTATTTATAATCCTTTCCACATACTTCAATGCACTAATTAGATTACCAAGAAGGAACCCTCTTAAGGTAGCCAGGGAGAAACTTTCTGAGACATGTTCAGGCACCTGCAGAATCTGCCAGCCAAATGCCTGCTGTAGAGATGGAAAATCATCTTTTCTGTGGTTACAGCTTTCATGCTGTCTTCCATAGTAACGCTAAGGCAGCTCAACATTACTGCAGTTTGTTTTTAAGTCCTGAGTGCCGGAGAACTCAAAAAAAAAACCAAAAAAAAAAAACCCAACCACAAAAAACCAAGAAGCCTTTCATAAGAAAAAAGAGAGGAGAAGGAAGGAAAAATCCCAGACTTTAAGGGGTCATCTGGGTGCACTGAGGAGCTGAAGTGCCTTTAAAGAAACACTGCTTTAACTTCCTCCACTCTCCACTAACACATGCTGCATTTCAAAGTTGAATTTTGGGGGGTCTAGTTTAATTTTGGGGGCTGGCAAACTCATCTGTTTGTACTGCTGGTAGTACATAGCACCTGAGTCACTTCATGGGCAAGCCACATTAAATCTGGACAAACACCTGGCAAGATAGAGCGCCTGCTGAGAGCAGTTTGCTGTTCAAAATAACAATATTCATTAGAGGATATAGATACTACAAAGTTGACTTCGTCAGGTGAGAAATTCATGATGAATAAGCACAAGCCTAATTTTTTTTGAACTTGGAAAAACTCAGTTTGATAGTAGTTGGTCATTTTTTCCCTGCAAATCTTCCTTCCAGCTCTCTGTAGAACTGCTCTGAGAGGAGAAGAAAGTATATTCTTCCCATGCCTTTATTGCTGATAGTTTCTTCTGAGAAGCCTATTTTTGCATAATATCTAAGTATTTGTCAGCAAGTTTTCCCATAAAAGGCAGTATTTCCACATCCTCTTTTGTAGTCAGTGTAAATTTACATATTCTTTTAAGTCTGTTTTGGCTGTATTTCTACTACCATTCAAGGCAAAGTGAAGGGAGTGGGACTGGGCTTAGGGCTGGTGCTCCCAAATAGAAGTATATTTTTTCTATTTAAAGCTCTCCCCAGTGGTTGGTATTGGTGACAGAATTCTTCATTTCCTCACCAGAAGCTTTCCTCTTCTCAGAGGTGCAAGTCATCTTTTTGGCAGTGTCTGAGTATGCTAAAAAGCTTTAATGGCTCTGACCAGCCACACCTGGGACCACCTCCAACACCCACGGCCCAGGGCCTCTATTTAGGCTTATCCCTGGGTATTTATATCTTGCTTGAGCTGTGCTGGAGGAGAGCTGGTCCCCAGCTCAGACATGGTCAACCTATGGGCTGACTTCCGTACTCAACCTCTGTCTTACCTCATCATCTTGATATTGCCGTATGATTTAGACTCTTTGTTGGACATGGCCACTGCTTGTGAGTCTATCCTGCTGTGGGGCTGGGCCCAGTGTAGTGAGGCCGCTGTCTGGCCAGCAGTGGGATTCCTTTGACTTGCCTTGGGATCCCGCCTTGGGATCACCTTCCACTGGGGAGCAGCTGGCCCTTGTTACATTAAGAACCCTTCTGATGGACCAGCCTTCACCTGGACTCTGATTCCCCCACAGCATCAACCCTTTACTGACCACTGGGCTCCTAATGAATTCTCTGCCAACCTGCTGGGGCTTATCAGGAACAGCCCAAAACCTCTGACCCAGTCAGGCCCTCCTTGCCTCTGTGGCTTTTCAGGGGTGGCCTGACACTCCCACAGTGATTTAGTCCCTCTACAGCAAGTCCCTACTGATCACAGACCTGGTGAGGACATGCCTTGCTGAGAGGGGAGGCTGTTGTCACGGCCCTGAGGGCACTAATTGGCCTAATGACCCTGACCAGCATCACCTGTGGCCCACACCCAGGGGCTCTATTTAAGCTCAGCACTCAGCTAGAAGAGAGGTGGTCCGTAGCTCAACTGCAGCTGTGTCTGGCTGTGGAGTTCCTTGATCCTGACTTCAAGCTGTGGGCTGGTAGCTTGGCTTAGTCTCATCCCTGTAGATGTACATGCTGACTACTGGACCTGATCCTAACCCTGACCTGTGGGTGGTCTTCCTGGCTTGATGTTGGACCTGCCTCATTGCTGTGATATTGCCTTATAATCTGGTCTCTTGGTTGGATCTGGTTGCTCTTTCTGCATCTGTTTTGCTTGGGTGCTGTGGGACTGGGTCCTGACTGGGGAGGCAGTGCCCTGCTGGCTATGTAATCTCCCTTGATTCTGGGCTCCCCATCCCTTAGGAATTACCTGGCCCTTGCTGCACCCTGATAAGTAATGAGCAGATGCAGGTACAGTAATATGATGCATCCTATGACTTAAACACAACTTTGAGTGGCAAAGAACTGTATTTGTGGGGGGAGGAAAAAAGGCTGAGTATAGAGCTCAGCTGTATTTAGCTCTTAGTCTACTGACATATTTACTTTGGGAGATAACATGTCCTGGAATGGTTGTGTGTTCTTCCTCTTGCTATGGAGATTCAGCTGGGATGGTGTTAGTTCTGTCCCTTTTCCTTCCCGCCAGCACAGGGCACAGCTTACCCTGCCGCAGCTAGTGTCTGCCTGACTGCAGAGCTTGGCAGATGTATGTGCGTTGGTTGTGTGCAAGTCAGTGCTTTCAAGGCTTGCTTCTCAACTCTGCGGAACTACACTTTAAAAGTAAGTGCACAAAAACTGTAAGCCTATGGTTTCAAGCCCATAGGGCCAATCCTTGGAGTTTTGGGAAGGTGGAAGCAGCCAGCTACAAACTGAGAACGGTCATCCTGAGTCCAGACTACTGTTGCATCCAAAACAGCGGCCAGTTGTGAATGCCTGTTGGAGAATGTAAAACCAGGATAAATCTGCAGTGATGTTTAGCGTACTCCTGTGGTTTCTTTATGCACAGATCCAAGCACTGATCCATATGTATCTCCTGATACTTCCCTACTTTTTTTTTTCTTTCTTTCTTTTTTCCTGCTTTTGGGGAAAAAAAGGTACTGCATTGCAGTGAATCAGATGTTTGTTTCTGGCCTAGGTAACAGTCACAACAATTGGTTATGGAGACAAAGTTCCCCAGACATGGATTGGGAAGACAATAGCTTCCTGTTTTTCAGTATTTGCTATATCTTTCTTTGCTCTGCCAGCGGTAAGTAGAACTTGGATCACTTTATTAAAGTGTCTGTCTAACTTGGGCTCACAATTAGCTAGTTTTAAATTAGTGCATTTGATAGGAAATAATGGGGTTGGGTGTTGCTTCAGAATGTGGATGCACACATCCTCAAGTGTATGTTTGTGTGTCTGTGCACACACACAATGAAACTGCTGTATCTTTACTGCAGTCATTTTAGAGAGATGTGGCCTAGAAAGGAGGTAAGAATAATTTTTACTACTCGGAGAACTGAAGCGATTTTGTGAGGTAAAGAGAAAGAGAGGGGTTTTTATCGGCATGTCAGTGCCAGAGGTGAAACTTCCTTTGTTTCTGCTATTTTGTGATTATATAAGAACAATTTGGGGTCCTGTGAGGAGAAGAACAGTGCCATGAAGCAGAGGTCTAGGAAACTGCATCTGCTTTCCTACATGGTACTATAAAGCATCTTTTTGCTTTCTGGATCTTCAAATAAATGAATGGGGGGAAAATAAAGACATCATAATCAAAACAGTTAGAAAAGACAAAGTATTTCTTCGGTAACTATCAGTTTTAACAGAAATGCTGAAATTATAAAGCATATCTTTGGCTTCTTTGCTCAATTTGCCTGGAAAATCAAGTTGGATACTGGCTTTAGTTGTGGCCTTTTTCTGTGGCAAGGAATTAAAAATAAGTGCAAAGAACAGCTTTAGATCAGTCATGTGACACTGGCATTTGCTTCTCCCACCATTGTGTAGGGTCGCCTTTGGAACGTGACCGCCTTTGTGAACGCGTCTGACTAATGTTACCTGTAGATAACAGCAATAAACACAGGCTGTTTATTGACATTACGTGATGCCAATATCAACATGCTCAATTTCAGATTTATTTGTTGGAATAAATAGAATTCTGTCACTGTGGACATTTGAAAATTCAGAACTTTTCTTTTTCTAGGGAAGTCTTTTATAAAATGTCTGTTTTCATATGCTAAGTTTAGGCGTGTGAAGCCATATTGGAGCCTGACTAGCAATTTTGGCTATGTTTAGGGTATTCTGGGGTCTGGTTTTGCCCTGAAAGTACAGCAGAAGCAACGTCAGAAGCATTTCAACAGACAAATCCCAGCTGCAGCTTCTCTAATTCAGGTAAGGCCCCTAACAGTAAAATGCTTAGGAGAGTATTGGAGAGGGAGTGTAGCCTAGTAGTTAAAGCACTGAGAATCAGAGTTACTAGACTTTATAATAAATTTATAACTTGTGTTTAACCACTTTGTCTTTTTGATCCACTTCATTCACTAGAGAGAATTAGATAACTGCCTGTCCCCCCTCTTATGAGTGAGCATAGGAGGCTTTACTAACCTGTGATATTCACAGACATAGTGACACTAACTGGATGCAATGAGTCTATTTGGCAAAATAGTAAAAAAAGTCTTTGTTATACTCTTAATTCCTAACTTTTTATATTCCCTTAGGTCCTGTGCCTCTGCCAAATCCTGAGGTGATGAATGTGTATACATATACATGTATACACACACCTCAGTTTAGAAAAATGTCCCAGCGTAACGTTCTATATGATAATATAAAGAATGCAGTAGCGTGGTGCACAAATACTAAAATGGGGCACACTGCAGAAAAAGGGAAACAGCAGTATTCCATGGTGCTTGTGGGGATTCCCTTTTGTAAGGGTTGTTTGGTTTTGTGCTGTGTGGGGGGTTTTTTTGGTGTGTTTTTTTTTTTTTTTAACTGTGGACAGGGTTAGACCCCAGCTCTTAGGGAGAACGGTACAAAGAGTGTACTTAAGATCACTGTGTGCTGAGTGTATGTTTCTTGGTGCAAGTTACACTCACCACAATTATATACAGGGGAGAGTGTATTTTATTAGGCATAGTGTTGTGTGGTATAGCACAGTGATTGCAGTCAGAACCCTTTGCAGCATGTTTACATTGATTGAAGATTTTGCTGTCAGTTTGATTTGCAGCAAAATCTGACTTACCTGTCCTGCAGGACAACAGTGACTGCTTATTCACTCAGATTATTGGTTTTGGGTTTTATTATAGACTCTGTGGCGGTGCTATGCAGCAGAGAAATCCTGCAGTTCTACAGCAACATGGAAGATCTATACATCACCACTGCAAAATCCCAAAAAACCACCAGCGCCATCTAGCCCTAGTCTGAGAAAACAGGTAATGGAGAGTTGGCAGAGCTCTATTCTGTTCTTGCTTTTGATTTGATTGGGATAACTTGCCAAAATCCTTATGAAGTGTCCAAAGAATTTGGAGAGCTGAAAGGCATTTGTAATGGGACATTTGATTGGTTTTTCTCATGCCACAGCATGATTAGTTTAGTTTTCCTTAAAATATTCCTGAGGGACAAATGTCTTCTAATTTTAAATTTGCCCTGGTGGTCAGACAGGTGCCAATTCTCCATTGTTTTACCCCCTTTGAAGTCTCCTCTACCTTCTCAAAGGGTAGTGTAAGTCAATGATGACACTTTCCCATTTTGCATAGTAGTTCATACAGGAAGAAAGGAAGTTTAAAAATTTATGTTCACATTCAAGATGTGGCTGACAGTATCTATGCTTTTCTTGCTCAAGTACTTCTCTCCACGGTACTTTGATTTGGGGTTGTGTGTAGAAATTCGGGCAAATCGCTGAGCTGTGGCTGCAGTAAAGTGGAATAGTGTTTGTCTACACAGGTGGGATTGCCTAAACATAGTTATGTAGTTTCATTGGCAAGCTTGCCTAGCCTTCAGCACCCCTTCCGGAAAGGCCCAGGTCTGCAGCAGGTCTAGCTCAGATACCCAGCGTTTCTAAAGTGATGTTAGAGGCCTGGTTTTAGGCAGTGAAATCCCACTGATGCCTGTTGCCCAGCAGAGAATTGCAGTATTGCATGTGTAGAAAGCTGTATCAGCATGTATGCATGCATAGATTTTGGTGTTACAGCAGTGCAAACTACTCGGGGTTAAGCAGAGTGTAACTTTGCTATGAGACTAGCTTTTTCATAAGTAGAGACAGAAAAACCAGGAGGAAAGGAGAAAAGCTGAAGTAAGGCTGGGTAGTATGTGTTGCTGAACAGCAAGCAATCCATGGTGGGACAGCTGGAAAAAACAGTTAGTTTCTAGTGCCCTTAGTATTTTCCCTCTGTTTTCTCTAGTGAGAGGGATTTCCCTAACATTATTAAACCTGAACTTCCCTGTGAACTGCTAACCCTAATTCAAGAACATAATAATGGTTCTTTCATCTCTTACAAATGGATCATTTTCTCTTGTCAAAGGAGACTAGTTCTTTCTTTCTCTACCTAGCCTCTTATTTTAAAGACTTAAATGTATATTGATCATCTTGTGCATGTTGTAGCATTTTGTTCTCCAGAGAATTCCTAGTTTCTTTTCCTGCTATGAAAGCCCATGATCTTTGCCTTTAGAAGCATTTTGATGCATGGTAGTGCATCTGCTGTCTACAATAAATGCCCATTTCTACCATTTTTTGTGCCCTGTTTGTTTGATTAATTTCAAGCATGGTTTTGTTTAATTGCTGCAGAGCTGAACAGAAGACTGAATTCCAAAAGACTGAGTGCAGACCGTAATAAAATAAGAATTGGTTTACTTAGACCAAGTAGCATTGTCCCATTTGTGAATATATTGAGCCTGCAGCTCTTTATGTTGATATGTGCGAATACTCGTTCTCTCTGATGTTTATGTTGCTAACTGCTTAGTGGTCACATCAGAGGCCAGAGTATTTTGCAGAATTGAGTGCAGTAGCCTTAGATCTTGGCTCCTTGTCAGAAGGTTACTGGAGCATCAGGCAAATTAAAGTATGCCTCTTACCTCTGTTTTGAGGTGTGTGAGTAGTAGAACTAGGTGGGACTAGAGCCAAAGGGTAGGTAGTCATGAAGACTGGAAATAAATAGTATTTATATAGCTAGGTGGTGGCAGCATCCAGGAAGCAGACAGCACAGGCCACGTAGTCAGTATATGAGTGGCTGTTATGTTGGTCACTTCTAGTCACAAAGGCAGATGGAGACCAGTCTTGCTTAGAACCAGTTGAATCCAAACTTTCATTTTTTGTTCTTGTGTACCAGTTATTGGGTGTTTATTAGGTTGCCTCTTAGACTTCTAAAATCAGGAGAACTTCAACTTTGGAGTTGAAGCTCATAATTCAAATTCTATGGTTATGTTTAATTAGAACTTTAGAAAGATGTTACAGCCAAGCTGTTGTATACTCAAGTGATTAGTATTTTGGGTGCCTTGAGTTTTGGACCCAGTTTGAGGAAATATTATTTAAGACCTGATTTTCAGAACGTGCTAGGCATCTAATCCTGAGAATCAAATTCTTACTAGATTTAAGTTGGTAATTGAGAATCAGCCACTTTGAAATTAACCAAAGTTGTAACACTTTCACTGAATTTCAATTGCATTCTTTAAAAAAAATAAAAATACAACCTCAAATGAGTTTACTGTATAGTGAATTTCACGTGTACTTTTCTGGTTTTGATAGTATCTTCTGATATCATCCCATTTCTACTACCACAGGCTAGAAGATACAAAAGAAAAGGGAAACTAGGCAGTGGTAACAGTTCTGCACCAGTAATAAACCCAGGAGAGAATGCCTTGTCTATTCCACAGATCACTTATGATCACATTGATGAACACGAAGACAAAAAAGATGTGTCTTTCTACATTGATGAACCAGGAGGTAATTTACTTTCACTTATGTTCAGGTTAGCATTTTCTAAGAGACAATGTTAAAGTGAATTGAACTGATGAAGGGAAAATTTCCATGAAAAAATAATTTTAAACTAATCAGTAAAGCAAGATGCCTCAAACCAAGGACAATTACATAACAAAAACAGGGGGACACAAATTAAAGGAAATCTTCAGATTAATGTGGTGTGAACATCAAAAGAGCTTTCTTTGTTTACCAAAATTAACTCAATTAAGATGTCGGATATATTGTTAATTCTACTTTTTTGAATTATCTCAGAGGTGGATGGAAAGCTTCCTCAGATCTACCCCACCGTTAAACTTTACCTCACATAGAGCCTGAAGGAAGGAAAATAAAACAGGAAAAGTCTTTACTTTTTTACAGTACCCTCTTAAACATTGTGCAAATAAATTGTGATAGGAATAGCCAAATATTTTTATGCCTACATCAACCAAGAGGTTTTGATAAGTGGGGTTTTTCTTGCTTCGTTTAAAATATTGTGTGTTGCTATAAGTGACTGTTGTATTTCAACCTGGAAACTGGCTGACTTTCACTGCTGAGCTAAGATACTGCTTTGTTTGTAAAATTCTTGGGTTTTTTACATTAAGTTTGTAGTGGAAATGTGGGTATGAAATAGTATTGTTTACTATAACGTGAGGTTTTTTGGAAAGCTAATTTTTCCACCTTTGTGTTGATTTCCTTTGTCTGATGGGGTTGGGGAAACTTGTGCTAGCTCTGGATCTGCTAAATCTTTAGCTCAAGGGGAGATTGAGCTGAGGAGTTATGTTCCATACCTAGAGGCATGCAAAGCCGTGCCAAGTTAACTGAGGCATCCAGAGATGCTGGCCCTAGTCTAAGGTATGTTATCATGTGGTGCTTTGACTTAGGTTTTCATCTGTCTTTGATAAACCTGAACATCAACTCCGTATAAAATTGCTACTTTTACGTGACATTGAAGCTGACGCACAATTTCAGCCTGGAGAGAGTATGGCTAGTCTTGACATGATGGTTTCTATACTAAAAAGTATTTTAAATATTTTTGCCCTCAGAGGGAATATGTAGTGTCTTATGTATTCAACACAATCAAAGGTAGGAGTTTCACTGGGTTGCTCTGACTTCACAGAGTTGCTAGATTGTATTGTCAATGCAACCTATGTCATCCATGCTAGGGCAGTCGGTCACATGTGGAATAGCAGGGATCTGAGAGCTGTGGCATGTTGAGGCACGTCTGTAAGTGGTAGGACCATCTGACTCCCACAGGGATTTAGAAAGACCTTCAAGCCTCTGCTTCATGCAACTGATAGCCATGAACTGCCATTATGGGAGGAAGAGTTTCTTTCTTCCACTGATGGAGGTTTTCATTACCCCTCATGTTCTTCCTTATGTTTTATAACCTTATATAAGTCTTGTATCTCCCACTTTGAGGTCAGAATGCTTTTCAGCAATGGTGGTATTTTAATTGTTGTTTGGCATTTCCAGCACTTTTATAGGGTTCTGGGAAAAGGGATGAAGGATGTGACTTATAAATAAAGTTGCTGCTTTAACTACATGTCTCTTAACAGAATACTATGTTCATTCTCAGCATGTTTATTAGCCTTGTGCAGCTACCCTTGCTGACCATTTAATAGCAGATTTTGTGGAGTGTATTTTTGATACTGTGGTATCAGTCAGCGATGGACAAGCAGCAAAGTGCTGTGTAACTTGTAACAGTACTGAAGACAGTTAAGATGTTGAGGACTGTTGTCTGTATTCATGACTCTGCCAGTGCACATTTATTTACTTAAGCTATGTTCCTTAAATGTTCGTAGTTAGTCTGAGCAAAGCTCTGTGCATCAAAGGAAAGAGATTGAAAAGACAAGCCTGTATCTTTTTCTGCCTGACAGCTTGGTAACAGAGGAAAATGAAAGAATTTTTTCCACTTTTTCTGAAAATGTTTTCTTGTACTTTTATTATAGCTGGTTTAATTTATTCTTGTTCTGAGAGACAGCCATGCATATTATTCCCTTACCAATTAAGTTTTATCTATTTTTCATTTTCTTTCACGTTTTGCCTTAGCCAGTGTCAGGGGTAAGTCACACTTCATTTGATTTTTCTGATTCATTCCTTCTGTTGCAAAGCTTCCAGGAATGTAGTTGGCTAACTCACTTGCTCAATTGACTGAACATTCTTGACACCTCTCAAAAGTTTAAACCTGATTTCTCTCAGTGAAGTACTCCTTGCCAGAATTAATAGGCTTCTATTCTTGGGAAGTGGAAGTACTAGGCTTCAAGCCTGTAAATGGGGGTATTTTTTTCCTCTCTTAAAAAGCTGAAAGTAGAAAAGGCAGAGAAAATAATAATAGAAAAAGGCAATTGAAAAGGGCTATGCCAGCTTCTATTTCAGTGTTGCTGTAGTGGAATACTTTATTCATTGGTTGTGGGGGCTGGATGTTTTACAGATGATGGCAAACTTCAAGGTTGAATTAGATCACTTTTATAGGCCTGACCTAGGAGGAGCAGAGCTGTTGCTTTAAAACTGCTCTTCTAGTCTGCTGCTCTGGTCAGATGTGAGAGAGACTGTAGGGAGATGTGAAACAAATGCCTGGCAAGTGCAGGCAACATAATAACAGTCCCACTAAGAAAATTCCTTGTTCTGGGCAGAGATAGGCTGAAATTAAGTTAAAATTTCCTTGATAAAGGAGAGATTTACCTTAATTCAGGAACTGCATTGTGTGAGTACATCTTTTTCCATGAAAATAAGGTTTTTCTTAGGGTATCCTGTTCATCTATCCATGTCCACCCAGCATCCTCTTGGCTTGCTCAAAACTTGTTTAGGAGGCATATCTTTCAAAGCTAGGCAAAAATGCTTTCCTCTTCTATATGAAGAAGGTTTGAGAAAAGGGAAGCCTTGTAAAGTGTATAGATATGATCAACATTAACGTTTCTGAGATACTTGTGTATGTGTAATAAAAAACATATATTGGATAGTGCATAATGTAGAAACTAAATCTTTACACATCATAAATGTTGGAATCCTGAAACAAACACTTGATAACCTAAAAGGAAAACAATTCCTGACTTAGTTCTGCACCATGCATGGTGTTTTGGGTGTGACTAATGTAGAGTGCTCTGTAACCCTAAAAACTTGACCATCCTTGCAGGAATGGGAAGGCCAAAAGTCTTCTGCAATAATAGTTTCCTTGTTTGAAGTCAAATCTCTCAAAATGAGGAAGCTATTTAGAAAGAAATTTAAAATGAACAGCTAAAGCAAACATGATTTAAGAAAAACGATTCTGGAAAATAACTGTGATGCTGGAAGATACTGTAGTACGGTATATTCTTTTCATGGGTATCTATTGCTTCTACTGAGGAACTCTTTCATACCAGGGTGTATGGCTTAATACATTCATGTAGTGATTTAAAACCCTCAGTGATTTCATCCTCACCTGAGATTATAGCCATAATTGTTCTCTATAGTCTTGAAAATTGATCTTTACCCATACTTCTGTCAACCATTCTGTGTACATACTCCCCTGCAGGAGGGTCTCTTATCAGGATGACAAGACGTGTATGAACTCTCTGACATCTTTAATGTTCCTGTAAGACTTAAAGAAGACACTTAGGTATCAAGATGGTAGTTACTTATGATAGCAAGAGTGAGTGGCAGGTCGTAAAGACTGATCCAAATAGAAGAAAAACAAGTAACATTTGAGTGTAGCTGAAGTCTTTTACATGCACTTGAGTTTCATCTTCAAATAACAGCTATTCACTGCAATGTATGCTTCTAAAAATGAACTGAATAGCTGTTTCATAATGCTTTTTATTAGGGAGGGAAAAATTATAAAAATGTGGAAGTTTTTGGACTTTGAAGGTCAGCCTCCTGGGACATCTCCAGCAGATGGAATATATTGTTCTCTGTCAGTTATTGTAGGCTGTATACACAACTCATTATTGTAAAATTTGTCAAAGTCCCAAGACTCTCACAGTGATAAATCTCTGCTGGGGTAAAAACAAAATTCCCTATTTATCACTGTGCTTTTCTGTTTGCTTTTTGGAGTTTCTTGCATGCTGACATATCCCCCTCACCTTCCCCCTCATATTTAAAGCAAAACTGCACAAGAGTAACTTTTCACCAAGAGTGGGGAGAGAACTGTAATTTTTGATGACCCCCCAGAATACCTTTGTAAGCCCTCTTATATAAAAGTGTGTAATAGTGTTAATGTTGATTTATTCTGTCTGTAATGCTAGTTTAGATGCTGACATTCCAGAATTCACCTATCTTGTAATGGGTTGGTTATTCCTGGAAACTGGTTGCATTTCCATTGGGGAAAAAGGGCTGCTTTCCCTCAGTGGTGTAGATGCATTGCAATCTGCAGTACATATAGAGAAGCAAACATTTTAAATAAAGTGGATTCATAGATTCCAGTGCTGACAAGCTGAGTGAAAGGTAAGAAAAAACATGTGGCTAAAATTAACAGAATAAAGCACACACCAAAGCTTTTGAGGGTCTGCATAACTGTCAGTAAGTCAGAAAAGCATAAATATAAAGATATGCTCCAAATTAGCAAGAGAAAGTATCCAGATACCATGCTTCTGAAAAATGTCATGCTCTTAAGAAGGTGAGTTTAGCAGATGCTGGTGGTTTTGAAGTGAGAATCTGTATTCAGCACAGGGCTATTTAACTTCTAAATTTGTCAATCTGTTCAGGACTTGTAGGTACTAATGGTACTTCCCTGTAAGAATTGTGGAGTCGTACCTGGATGCCTCTACCAGAAAGTTTTCAGTCTTTGCTGTTACAGCCCTGGCTGTCCTGAGTGAGAACTTTCAGTGAATTCTGTGGTTTATCTTGCATGACCAAAGTGGATGGTAGATCTGGGGGTGGGGGGTGGTGTAAGGGGAGATGGAGGCTGAAAACAACTGCCGCTGCCAAACTCATTCTTACTTCTGATTAAATCTGGCAGCTTTTAAGGTTTAAAAATTTATTTTTGTTCTGAATTTATTCAACTCCCTGTTCTGCCTGATTTAGGACCAGAGTTTAGATCACCAGTCACACCGGACTTGAGTAGGGACTTTGTACCAGATGGTCCCAGAGACCATGGGAGTGCATAGTGAGAGAGGGTATTTGCAGCTCCCTCAAACTTTTTCTGATTGGTAATATCACTTAAACTCAGTTTAGACTTTTTTATCCAGAAAACATTTTTGCTTTATCAAAGACAGTACGTTTAGATGACTAAAATTCCTTTAGCTGAAAATGTTTCAACTAACTTCAGTTGTGATGTAAGACTGTTCAGTAGCAAAAGAAAACTTCTCTGCATGTTAGGGAGACTTTATGATGATGTTGTCTTAGGATAAGCACATGGTGAATGACAAGTTTGTGCTATAGAGTTAAAAAAAAAAAAAAAAAGAACAACAGAAGTGCTGTCCACCATGGACTAGTGGCAGTGGTGTTTCCGGTAAAGTTGACTATTAGAACTTGGGGAAAAAAAGACACTATCAGCACAGCAGCGGGAAAAAATAATAATTATCAGGGCATACCCCAGAATAGGATGTTCTGTTGCCAAAAATTAATCTTTCAGATAACTGTTAAAACCTTAAAAATCTAGAAAATTAGAGAAGCAAATAAATTGTATTTGAGTTAACGTGTTGCCTAATAATAAAACAAAGGAAGCTTTTTAAAGTGAGATTAAATTGACCTAATAAATTGTATTTTGGTAAGCTATTTCACTGTACTGATATGGCCCTGATCACTTTTGTTCTTGGATCCAGAATATACATTGTGGTAGTCTTGCTGTTTAAGTCTCTGGGCAAGAGAAGGAAGGAAGAAAATCCAAGACCCTGTCATAGGGGTGTCAAGGGAGAATCCAACTGTTGACTATAAAGACAGGAAATCAATTTTTCTTTTATGTTTGAGCAACCAGCAGAATCTTCTTACAATACAGGACCTTGTGGGCTTTTCCTGACACCTGTGTCTGAAGGAATGCATTGGAAAAATCTATTATTCAGCTAGGTCTTCAGTAGCCTTGGTACAAAAGGTGGAGAGTGGAAGTAGAGGAGAGACTGTTCTACCTTTGAGTTGTGCTGCTAGAGATTTGATTAAAAATATGAAAGGTGCGTTGGAGAGTAACCACACAATGATAGACTTATCCAGCCTTGGGAAGAATAAAGAAGTGAAATAGAGTTATTGGACTTCAAGAACTCAGAGTTAACAGATAAGGTATGGTAGGAAGCAAGACTAAGAAGTGTTATGCTCCAAGTCCTCTTTATAAGTAAGAGGAAGCACACATTATACAAGTAAAACTAGAATTTTGTACAATTGAAATCTTGAGCTCTAATCGCTATTAATCCAATCTAATTGTTATAAAAAAAGAATCAAATGCAATATATTTTTTGCATATTTAAAAAGTTGCAATAGTAAAAATACAATTAAAACTGTAACACATACTTCTTGATTTCTCCCTATTTTCCTGGCATTTATGCTCCTCTGGGTCCTAATGTTTCATTTGCTGCAGGGGGAAAAGGGGAAGTGGTGCAATGAGTTGTTGAAATCTGGTGTCCTTCACAGGGAGGAATATGATGTTTGCTGTGCTAGTTTCTTCTTCCTTTCCTGGGATCCGCTTGGGGTCACTTAAAAATGTTTCTAACACACTTTTACGTATTTCTACCTTGATATGCAGCTCCAGGTTTCATTTGAATTTACTGTATATGTTCCCCTTTATGTATGTGAGATAGTATTTCTTTGTTCTGTTACCCTTAAAATCAGTTTTGTCCTGCTCCAGGATTGCATTTTTCTTTAACTGACCGTTAGTGAATTGTTTATAAGCTGTGGTGTCTCCAGTGCCAAGCTTGTGCCCCATCTCTTATCTCATGCCTATATTCCTATGCAGGCGTGCTGTGTTTCCACTTCTCAAGGCCTCTGATATTCTACCTAGCCTGTATTTCTATAAACTGTGTCATTAGTTATAAATATCTCATTCTACCAGAAAAACTGCTGTTACTACTGCAGATATGAAACTGGTTGTACAACATGAAGATAAACAAAAGTAAAACAAGTTAGATATAGACACCTGGTCAATTAGAGAAATTGCTGTCACAGCTGAATCACTTAAGGTCAGGCCAGGAAAAGTTTGGACAGAGCAGGCCTGAGAAGCCTCATTCCTTAGGTCTTGCAAACTCAGTACAAAGCTTAAGCCCTGTTACTAGCAGTGCTAATACAGGACAACACAGAAGAATTCAGGAGACATAGGAGCTCCTTGGTGAATTCACATGAATATCCCAAGCTGTCACTTTTCCAAAATGTAGGAAAGATAGGAAGAATCTGGGTAAATTGTGAGCTTTTTTTAATGACCTAAACTTGAGATTAAAATCTATGCAAAATGGAAGTTTGGTCCAATTAGTAAACATAAAGTGTAAAGACAGTAATGATATTAGGAAATATCATTTCCTTTTTCTTTTCACTGAAAATTAATACTGAATTTGCTAAAATTGACACTACAAATTGTGTCACTTGCCATTACGTGGCTAATGATTCAGTGACGAGCAAATCAAGTCAGAGCAAAAGAGAAAGGATTGGGAAAGAGACACTGAAGTCAGGTTGCTTTTAGTTATCTGGGCTTGCAAAGTAAATAGCTGAGGAGTACGGTAAACAACCCAAGAGTCACTAACAGGACTGATAGAGGCTGGTGAGATGGATGAGTCTATAAAAGGGCACACAATGCATGCTTTGAAAGGGAAGGAGGGAGGAATTTCCATTTCTAGGAAAGTCCATTTCCTAGAAGAATGCTGGAGTGGTCAAACTATTTGGAGGGGGAAAAAAAAAACCCACACAAAAAAACCCAAACAAAAAACAACCCCCAAAAAACAACAGAAAAACCCAAAACAAACAGACAGTAGGAAGGAAATAAATAAGTTATATGAATTGGTCAAGAGCAATCACGTCAGATCATGTAGGGTATTTTTCTGTGATGTGGCAATGTGTGTTATAGATAGGAGAGGCAGAAGACAGTTTACATACTGATTTTAGTCGTTCTTTCCTGTCTCATCCTTATATGTGCATAAGCACAGGATCTGGATTATGGCCTAAAAGATTAGCTTAGACTACTGTAAGAGGGATGAAAACTTGTTGGAATATGATACTTAACAAAATGTTTACCGGTGGTTCACTGTTTAGCTGAGAAATGCTTTTAGAAAGGTTTCTGAATCTGGTGCTATCAAATAAGCCCATCAGTGGGTCAGATCATAGACCAGAGTGGAATTTTATTCAATATGCGGTTGGTATCAACTCAGAAGTGGCTGAGAGCACTTTGGAAGACAGCCTGTGGGCCTCCCACAGAGGCAGCAATGCAACTGGCTCCTG
The DNA here is from genome assembly GCF_000690835.1 of Fulmarus glacialis. Classification (NCBI taxonomy): domain Eukaryota; kingdom Metazoa; phylum Chordata; class Aves; order Procellariiformes; family Procellariidae; genus Fulmarus; species Fulmarus glacialis. The sequence continues at coordinate 14,048 of NW_009217248.1, read as the reverse complement.
TCTCATGTTCCTCTGCTAATCCTGTATCTCACTAATTCACTGCAGTGATCTGTTTCCACACTTCTGATATCAAGTACAAAGGCAGCTGCTTGACCTGATCTCTGGTCTATTAACCAGCTGTTTATGGTACATGATGCCACAGCGTGGAAAAGCATGGCACTGCATAGCACTGGGGGATGCGTTGGGCTCAAATGAGCCCTTGTAGGCAGAGCCTTTTCCAGTACAGCACTGCCCTTCTCGAGGTCATATGATCCAAATTATTTGGGGGAGGTGAAGTTTCCCTTTTTATGGAGGGCTTGAACTCTGGTTAAGACCACGATTTTCTAATTCTGTTTTAATTAGTCAAGTAACTTAATATTAAAAATTCCCTGATGCACAATTTGCACTGTAATGGGAAACTAATATATAAATGGAGGTTGCCTGGGGAAACAGTCTATGAAACTTACCTTTAAAAGCACAGATAAGTATGTGCTACACAATTTTTCTCACCACTGCTACTTGAGAATCTCATCTTTTTGTTAAATGTTTCAGTGAGGTAGCAACAGTCTTACTCCAGTACAGCCCAGAATACAGAATATGTGGTCTAACATGCCAACGACCAAACTTCAAACAACAGTAATTTAATTTCAAAATGCAAGGTACATCTCCATGTGATCCAGTGGATGAGAAAAGGGAAAGAAGGTTGAAAAACTCAGCCATCACTTAGGCCAGTGGTGATGTACAGAGCAACCGTAGTACTGTGGACTGTGAGGTTTTCCATTGCAGTTCACTAGTGACTGTACAGAAGTGAAGGCCTTTTTGATCCACCTCAGAGCCTTCTTACTGAAGGTGAGAAGCAGGTGCTTCATCTTATAAATGGGAATAAAGGCAACTTTTTGCATTTCCTCCATGGGTTTTTTGTGTGTGTGTGTACTGGTTTTGTAAAAAGCCAAGGATTGTCAGCTTTTGCCTCAAACTCTTTTCCACAAAAGAAGCAGAGGCAGCTAGAGACCGTTAAAATGAGAACAGGAGACAATGACAAAGCTCTAGCATGTAGTAGTGGGCTGTTAGACTGCAATGGAAACCCCCTTTTGGTGTTGAGGCTGTATGTAAAAGGCACGTCTCCTGTTGAGGAGGGAGCGCTGCATGAGTCAGTGTTCCTGGATTCTGTTCCTAGCTCTGTTACTGATTTGCTATGTGACCTTGGGCAGACAATTAACTCACTGTGCTTCAGTTGCGTCATCTGTTAAATGAATATGAGTCTTGTCTCTGTCACAGAGATATTGTGAGTCTTAATTGTTTATGAAGTGTTTTTAGACTGACACAGCATTACAGAAGTGAAGAATGCTGTTAGTCAATGCAGGATTAAACATAGGCCTACGCATTTATTTATTGTTAGCATAAACAAGGAGGAGTGGTAATCAGGAATGTCAGCTTTTGCAAGAAGAGAAGCTGATTTTTGCAGAAAATGTAGTGAATGCTCTGTGGGGAAAATAAGATGTGATTTAATCCAGAATGTAAAGCTACTTTTTAGCCACAAAAACTTGTTCTTTCTGATGGGAATGACAAAATATTATTGTGGGAGATCAGGACATCATGTTAAAAAAAAGTATGGCTTTTTAAACTGGTTCTACTCAAATGGCAGTAAATATACTTTTACTACTCCTTTAAATATACTTTTCATCTTGAATATGTGAGTTAATATGGTTTGAGAAGCATGTATTTTACATATTTTTACCTTGTATGTCAGCTGGGAAAGGTGAAAAGATTCCAGAATTAGACGTAAAATAAGCTCTGGTTCTTTGGGGGGGTGTGTGTGTATGTGTGTGTGTGTGTGTGTATATATATACACACACACACACACACCATTACTTAAAAAATGGAGAAGAAAAAATTAAGTGTTCTCTTTTTTTGGTTTTGCTCCCTGTTTAGATATCCAGGTGTTAGCCACTTTCTAAACAATTCTAGTTTGCTTGATATGTCTCTTTACTCTTTGCAGTCTCATAGACAATGCGTGGAAAATAATTTTGATATACAGGGATGCATGGTGTTCTTTCCAGATTTTCCCAACCACAAATCCATGGGAATCTTTGCTTTTAGTTCTGTGCTTTGGAAATGCTTCCATGCACCACCCAGAATAAGGGCTGTGATGGAAAGTCTGGCCTGTCAACTCCCCTAAAGATACATACACAAGCGACTTTTACACCTTTCTGTCAGTTTAATCCTATCAGGTGTTAAAAAAACCTCTGTATGTCTGAGTATAAATAGGAGAGAAGTCTAAGAAATAAAGCTTTGTTTCAACCTCTGTACACGGTAAAAACCGACACATTCCAGTCAATGATCTTTATTTTTTGCAAGTAAATGTTCAAGAACATTTCAGAGGGCTAGCTAGACATAGCTAGGCAATCCCCATATTTAAAGTGGTCTTGTTTGCTATTACGTTGTGAATCTTCACACTTGAATAATTTTGAATTTATAACTGCTGCATCTGTTGCTGACTAAGATATTCTTTCTGCTGTTTCATGAGTGTTATGTCTGAGAACCTGAAACCAATCCACTTTGCTGTCCTGTTTGAAATGGAGTGATGGGTCGTTGGGGTGATGCCAGTAGTGTACTGAGCCATGATCTGGTCTAGTGACACTTTAACATTTTCCTGGTTTATTTCTACTTACTCCGGTAGAAAGTAGTATGTGCAGTGAGACTGGCTGTTTCTTAGGGATGTACATAACTGAGGCATTCCAAAGAGAGATGATTTTTTTTTTACTGTTGAGCTTCTTCCTGTTAATTCTGATCTGCATAAAAGCTGAAAGACTAAAGGTGAAAAGAATTAGTTGCTCTGAAGACTGTCCACAGCTGTGATTAAGTCCACAGCTTAATCATGAAAATCTAGGAAAATAGGTGCTGCACCATGTGTCTGCCAGTGAGAGGTAGTCAGAACTCTAAGAGTATTTTTCATTACTATTGCAAAAAAGAAAAGCAGCTGCTTGTCATTTACTTAACCTTGCTTGGGCTGAATTTAATCAGTGGAAAACATCTGGAACTGATTCTCTTTCAGTTTGGAGTGTCCAGTCATCTGCTGTGTACATACAACTGGTGCACCTTTAGCATTAGAATACTTGGCTAAACAATCTTTTGCAATATTGTTATCTTTTGGAAAGAAAAGAGGAAGCAACAGTAATTTCCTAATGAGCAAACATTTGCAATGTTCTGTATAGGTTGCGTTGTTCATTGATTTTGTGCAGCTGTTGTATGGAATCTATTGATCAGAGTTAATAAATTTCTAAGTGAGTAAGACTGCTTCTTTGTATTGATTAAAATTGGGCCAAATTCTGCACTCTTTAGCATTGCTTGCCTACAACTGATGAAACAATTTGACCTTGTTACTTTTTTTGATCGAATGTGATGTTAAATTATGAGCAAACTTTGAGGATGTAAAAAGCTTCTGCTTATGATCTATGAGTGATTTTGCTTAAAATTCTTAGTCTTTCTTGCAGAATTAGGGTGTTGGACTTTTGTAGTGAGCTATTGATATCTGCTTTTCAGCTGATTTTTCTGTTAAATAAAATGAAAGGAGTCACTGAATTGGATAGTAATACTGGATAACATGCTAACCATTGTTAAAAAACCACTCAGTGGCAGATATATGGAAAAATAACTGATGCATTTAAGCAATGTTTTGTGTGGACAATACATTCCTCCTTTACAAGGGAAGTTGGCAAAACTGGAATATATACTCTTTTTCAATATAAATCCTGTTCATTTGCAGGAGAACACTTATGTTTAAATGAACCTCTTCAGAAACCATAAATGAGTAAATGTATCTCTGGGAAAAGCTCTTAATTCTTAGTGTTCTCCTGCAGAGAAATTTGCAGTGAATATCCCAGCTGACTTGGCAGTAATTTCTGTGGGAATTCCTCTGGGGTAAGGGCCACAGAGGTGGGGGCAAGGGTGGTTAATTACTTTGGACATCCCTTCCTCTGTGCTTTGCGCCCTCTATTAGGGAGTTCTTTTACTTTTCCTTCCATGCTAATGTTGGTAAAACTCCTATATGGCACCCTCCTGTTTTGTATTCTGAAAAAATACAGATGTGATCAGTGCTACCCAATGCAGCAGAAAAGTACCCAGCTTGGAAATATAAAGCAACACTGATGGCTTTTTAAATTATGTATTATTTTTGTATTAAGCATCTTCCAGCAGTGGCAATCCACCATCAAGGAAAAAACCTCCTGGGTTTCTTCTTTTTCATTCTTGCTTTGGTCTGTAGCATGTGGTCTCACCAACAAGAGAATTGTGTGTAGTTGGCATGGACTTAGAAACTCTTCTGTAAAAGGAGAAGAATATTTTTTCATCTTTGAACAAGGTGAATTATGGGAACAGCATCTATAATACAATTCTGATAACTAATTCCAGGAATTCTGGCTTGCACACAACCTGGTCCTGAATCTGCCTCATGGGTACGTAAACTGCGACCGTGTTCTGACCCTTTGGATCCATTTGTGTTCCTTTAAGTATTATATTATGCTGAGTTCTCAGAACTTGATTCCAGTTTTCAAAAAAAATCTTAAGCAGCATAATGCCAGTATTTGTTGCTAGTGGCTTTTTCATTCTGTTTTTAATGGGGTGAATCAGACCATGGCAATGGGATACTCTAGACCTGGTTGTACTAACTCAATTAAGATCCATTTCAGGTCAGGTTGACCTGAATCTATCCTAGATTAGTTTGTGCTGAGTGAGCCATCATGAGGCAAGTGTGTGCCGGCAGCCCTAGATAGAAGTCTACAAGTTTCTCTTGGTGTTTATTTGAAGGGCTCAGATTGGCTGCTGTTTCTGTAACTTTGTGAAAGAGAGAGAGCGAGCGTGCATTAGATTTTGGTGTACACGGGGGCGTAGCAGCTTAAGGTTTACAGGGATGAACTTAGCCTGATGAGCAGAAAGTATATGCAAAAGTACACACAAACTTGCCTTAGCATAACAAAATATCAGTGTTAAATAGGATTTTTCCTTTTCTTGCTGGAGAAACGGTATCTCTGGAAGTTCTGTGGTTGCACTGTTTCTAGTAAGGTAGAATCACATTCATAAAACAATAGGCCTATTTATATGTCATATGAATGACATCAATTTTAGCTGGTAGAGATCTACTTGAGTAAGATAGTGATGGTTTTTATGGGGAATTACTTTCCCTGGTTAAGATCCTCAATTTACATTTATGGACTGCTTAAGTCTCCTTAAAAGGGTAAAGATGTTCTTTGCTAGATAAATAAATGCATTAGTATATGCCAAACTCAGACATGGACTAGCTGGAGTGGAAACAGTTTGAGGAGAAAATATTTCTTGAACCTGTTTTACAAATGAAGAACAAGGCAGTTTAGGTTGGGGGTCCATAAAATCTGCGTCAGTAGCAATTTCTAAAAACAGGTTAATTTGAACAAGTTGGCTGTTTACTATTTTAAAACATTTAGTTCAGAATAAGGCTTATTAAGGAGACCCCTGATGCTCTCCTCTTCTACCTCTTTCATCTTTATCTCCCCTAACCAGCATTGAAAGGACCTTAGTGTGTTCCCACTTCATAGGACGCAATCACACATCGACAGTCTTCTATCTCCCTCCCTTCATTTAGATGCTGCTGCAACTGGGTCATGCAATTCATCTGTACATGAGATAGAATTGTCTGAGAGATTTTTCCAATGTTTATCTTGTTAGCTTCTCTGCCAACCATCTGAAGAAACTAGGCTGCAGGGAGATAAGACTTAGTTTTGCACATCCTCCATTGCGTAGTGCAGATGTGTCCTATCTCAAATACTGAAATGTGACTTTTTTCCATGAGACTGTCTCCAAAGGAACCAAGGTCTTAGCCATGAAAAAATGAAGGAATTGATGTAGAAAGGCTCTCGTTGATTTCAGTGTTCTCATCTAAGCAGTTGCTTTTGCAACTGAACAACTGCTTCAGGGTAAATAATGCTGCTGAATTGTCTCCATGCTGCCAGCTTTCATTTAACCTGTTGAATTGCAAGTAACTGAGTATGTTGTGCTGACTGCTAATCTATAAGGACCTTGGAGTGGAATAGGAGAGAACTAAGGCTTCAGTTGTGAATCCCTTGTAACATCAGATGAGAGTGATGGTTAGATCTGGGCATAAGAGAAGCAGACCCTTGTCAAGGAGGTGCTTCTGTGCCGTGCTAGCAAACATCATCATTATAATAGCCTTTGCAAAGCCAGAAATGGTCAGCACTTTGAATCAAGCAGCAAGATCCTCCCTTCACTTGTGACTTCAGCCTAATTTAAATCTGTTCTCAGATGGAAAAAGGACCATATCCAAACGTGGATAAGAGAACACTAAAGCATTTATAGCTTGAAAGCCAACTTGTAAGGCATGGGTTTGGGGGGGGGTCCCCAGTAGAAAAAATGCTCAGAACGAGGAAGTAACTGCAGAAGAGCATCAATGAAAAGGAAGGGGGTGGGGGGAGGGAGAAGAGGAACAAGGTGTTAATTTCTCCCTACTGGTCTGAAAACAAATCTCAAAAAGCCTTGTGTACAACAGTCAGTAGCCTTTATGATGCCAAGACTTCAAATGGCAGTGAAAATCTTGGGTCTTAATGCTTTAGAATTGTAATAAAAGTCTTTGCATTATCCTCTTGAAAGAAGTAATTTGCCTCTTGGACTATGTCTTCATTATTTCCAGTGTCTCTAATACCTTCCTCTAAAGATTTATTGGAATAAAATTCATTTTACTTACATCCTACTTTTCTAGGGTTTTGACATGGTGCTTCAGTAGTGCTGCATTTTTTCCCATAGCAATATTAACAGTGTTTGAGGCCACTGCATGAATTTTCCATTCGCGAGGCAAGTGCACGTTCAGATCTGTACTAAAATCAGTGTAAACAAATTTTGATGTATTCTCAACTCCACGTGAATGAATTTACTGAATAAGAAAACCCATAAAGAATTATTGGATACCATGTCAGACTTGGAAAGTCCCACAGCTGCAGGCCTCAGGAAGTTCTCTGTGAAGCTAGCCCTGTGTATTTGTCCTGTCCTTCTGCAGCTGCTCTTCACCTCTGCTGGAGACAAGGCAGTGCATAATACAGTTCTTTGTCCTGATCTGTTGTTATCTGATATTAGGAAAATCCAGCTTTTTTGTCTGTTTCAGCAGTTATTCAAAAGTGCAAGCCATTCCAGGATGTTATGTACATGTTTGTCTTTGAATGACCGCGGAATCCTGCTATCCCTCCACTTACACTTACCAAAAATGTATATAGTGAATCATGCATTTTGTCCACGTTTAATGGATGAAGCAAAATGGTTATCATTTCAAACCGTTGCTGAATGAACACTTAAAGTCTTAAATATTTTCTATGTAGCCTGTATATCTGGTATTTGCCCAAGGCAAAGGTAGAGGCAGGATTATCTGTTCTATTCTAACCTAGTCTTTGAATGCAATAGAAATAGTTTTCGAACAAAGTGCCTTTACTTGTCTTCAAAACCCAGCCTCCCTATGGCAATGAGCTAGTAGCCATTCTCAGAATACAGACTGAAGTCAGGTGTGCCCTTGGCTCTATCCACTGGACACAGGCATAGTAACACAGTGCTTTCCTCAAAGGTCCTTCTTAGCACTTAGGCTACAGCAAAGGCTTGTGAAATCTATTGTGAGGAAATCAAGGTGAAATGATTTGGGGAGAACCGTTCGAGGTAGTGATGAAACTGTCAAGTATTTGACATTCTTTCGAAAGGAAACAGTATTCTTAGCTGTCTAAAATGTCTTACAAAACAGAGTTTCTGACGAAAATGTTTGCCAGGGCTGAATATTTTTTTTCCACAAGAGAAGTTCAGTCTTGAGTGATCTCTTTCTTATTTCAGCTAAAAATGTATTTGCCAGTTTACTTAAAAAAATCAAATTAACAATTTTCTGAGAGTTTTACTAGCTGAAAAAATTTACCTAAGGGCTCTAACAGAGTTATTCTACAAACACTTTTATTCCAGTTATCATATGATACTAGCATGTATTATAAGGCAGAGGATGAAAGTTGGTAATCACTGTTTGGATTCTTCAACTGAGTTAAGACACTGAGTGAATCTTTCATGCCACAGAAAACTGAAGGGAATATTCTGCAAGGGTAGTCTGTGGTTTGCCTACCAATAAGTAGCAGAACTACTGTAGTCAGTTCTTCTTAGGCACAGAGAAGATTGTGCTGATTACATTTGCAGTTTCTGTCCTCTTGACAATGTGTCTGAAACCATTAATGATGTTTAGAAAACAAATTGCACTTGCTTTTTTTTTTTTTTTTTTAGTTAAAAGAAAACTATTTGTTTGGAAAGACAGTAGCATGGAAGTTGTTTTTTCCCCTGCTGCCTCTGTTAAGGTTCAACAGCTGTAGCTTTTTTTATATATATAAAAATAAAAATGTTGACTCTGATAAATCATGAGATTATTGGCAGTAAGACTGGTAATTGAGCCGTGCCACTTTCACACACGGCAAAGGTGAATTTGTGTCTCAGCCCTCAGTAATGTGGCAACGATCAATAGCTTAAAGAAGCACAGATGGAACCAAACTCTTATGATGGGACTGATAGGGTAAGAAAATACATATCTGTTGTGACTTGTATAATATTTACTTTCTCTGAAGATGCTGATCCCAGTCAAATCACTCCTCAAATTCAGCGTTCATCCAGATTTCTCTTTGGACTGGCAGACTCTACAGTCAGTTCATAATGTATTGACCGTTGTATTCAGCGATCTCAGCACTGGCAGCAATCTCTCAGTTCTCTGCTTTTCAGGGGTTTGTGGCACATCTCTTGCAGAGGAACACTCTTTGCTCCATGGAGATGCATTGAGAATAGGGAGAGTGGGTCAGTCAAACTGAGAAGCGCAAGGTGGGCTTCAGAGTGAGCTTTTCCACCCTCTTACACGCAGGTCCTTTGGTGGAGGGAAGGGTGAGACGTACAGTAGACCTGTATGTCTCATCACATCTGTCAGTGGTTCTCACTGTCACTGTGATTTTTCAAGCAAAATCATGGCCTGTTGCCAGGGGAGAATCAAGGTCACCCTAAGCTTCAAGAGCTACAGGACACGTTCAAATGTGTTTCCACAATGTCATCAGTAAAGAAAGACTTTGGCCTCTGATTGAGGGCATGTGTCAACTTAGAGTTGTAAACATCATTGTTCCCCTGTCATGTGCAATTTTTGGTTGCTATTGGGAGTGTAGAGTACTAACTATGCTGGGTCTTCTAAAGCTAATAATTTGAGTCTCAAAAAATTGGATTAAAGTCATGTTTTAGTTGTAGCAGCAACTACAACTGAAGCAGCTTCTTTGCAATTAAAATAAATTTAAGAGGAACTTAGGAAATATTTAGAATATTTTAAATGGAAATTTTGAATAAGTAATACAAGAATGTGGGAATGTAGCGTTAATAGTGAATGCACATACTGATTGAGCTCTGAAGTACATGGTTGAAGACCCCATGAATTAAATTTTAAATAAAACATGATGAGTTGGTTTGCAGCATTTCTAGGAAGATAACTTGTGAGGGGGTTTTGTGCTTATAAGATGTTACAGTTCTAATTCTATGATCTGAAGATCTGTCATTCAAAATTTGTGTAGTATTGGGTACACATAACAATGGCTGTTTTGAATTCCTTTTTTAATAGTTGTAATTTAGACTTTTACTCAAATTACTGCCCTACCTAAAAATCTTCACATTCAACGTTTAGCAAATAAGTATTCAGAGCAAATGTATTGGAAATAGGAAGGGAACACTCCTATAAAAAGTTGTTTCTTTTCACCTGGAATGTACAAGGTAATAACACCTGGATCTTTAGGTAAGAATAGTTTTGATTTAGTGCGGTAAATAGCTAGAGATTATTTTGCTGAACTTGCTTTGAGTGTTAGGACAAATATGGCAACTATTTCCTCTAGTATTAAGATTTACTTTAATTTACAGCATTTTTCCAGTCAGTACAGAATAAGTGGATTGGTAACAATGTTGTATGTCTTGAATTCACAATTAACTGCTCTTCAATGGGAAACTGTTCTACAAGGATTCAAGTGTGTGATGCAAAGAACTGCATTAGACCAGCAAATAATTGTGGCATATTTCACTGTAATTACAACAATTGAGTTTTGAGTCCTTGTGAGTCAAAACATTGACAACAATTTGGAAGATATTTCTAATTTTACTGTCATTGCAATTTGTATGCTTTGACCATTAACAGTCATGAAAAATAAAAACGTTTTCAGACTGGTTTATTTTCTTTAATAGCCACACTAAAACTGTACTTCCTTTTTAAAATAAACATTTTTACTATAATGGCAGTTCTGAATCCCATAATGGAAAGTAACTCTATATATTTATATTACATGATACATTCCCTATGTGTAATTCTAAGAGTTTGTATGTGTTAAGAGCTCTCCCTGCAGAGCTAACAAGCTGCCAAATTACATTTCACTATTAATTGTTTCATTTTAAGGTCAAGTTCTTCTTGTCCTTTAAAAAAAAAAAAACAACCAGTGGAGAGGGATCATTTTCAAAGCTATTTTTGTCTTATTTTTCTTGACTGTTCTTACTCTATGTTTTGTTCTTCAGAATAACTGAAGTAACAGTCAAGTATTGCTAGCCTTAAAAAAATCAAATGCATTAGTATTGGTGACTTGAATTTAGTCATGGAGAGCTGATCTCTGAACGTATTCACAAGCTGTAGATGGTATCTCCAACTCTGAAAACATGTTCAAAATATCTGTGGGCATAAGGATTGTCTCAGATAAGCAAAAGAAACAGAATGAGGCTTCAGTTAAGAGAAAAAGAGATACTTTTCAAAGTTGAAATGTGTCAAAATACTTTGCTGTAAAATACTGAGAAACACTGTTTTCTTGACATAATTTGAATACAACTTATCTTGTTAGATGCTTTCCCAAAGGTATCCAGTTCACATTCCTCCTGGACTAGTTGTGGCAGCATTTGGGCCTAACGTATGCATGAAAAGTAGCTCACTGCTGACAATGTGTCAGCAACTTATTCTGTGCTGTTTCAGCCACCAAGTATTAATGGCAAACATAAACTACTGCGGCAGAATGGCAGCTACTCTGCAGAAAGCTGTGACTGCTGATTTGCCCAGTTATTGAAATGTTTAATGCAAGACTGTAGTATTAAGCTAGTAAACCTGCAAAGAAAGAGAAACAGGAGAGGAAGGATATATAGGGATTTCTTGTTGATCATGAAGTTGAGTTGGCAACATAAACATGTTAAAATATGTCCCAAGACAGACTTTTGCTAGGAGATGTTTGAGGAGATGAGGTACCTGCTGTCCTCAGTTGAAGAAGGATAACTTCAAGGGCTGGGAAGTCTTTAGATAAGATAGGTAGGTAGGTGCTTTGCTTTGGACAAATGTTCTTTTTCCTATTGATGTCACTTACTGTATTTTTCCTGCTGCCACAATCCTCCTGCTACTGCCATGTGGCACAACTTAATAGCTGAACTGTATCTTCTATGCAATTCAGTCTGTGGGTTTCTCTGAATGCTCCTCTTTCCCAACCAACCACGAAAATCTATTTTCCAACCTCTTTGCCAGACTTACCCCTTATTACCATCCATGTCAACCACATACATTTGACTGAGTTTGGAGCCTGCTTTTTTTTGTGTTTAGGAGAAATAGCTTTCTTAAGAAAAAAAGCATTACTTTTTTCCAGAACAGAGCCCGAGAGAGAAGAAATGTTAAAACAAAGATGTCAATGGTCACTTCTATATCCACATAGAAACCTGGGAAGAGCTAGCTACCTGAGATATACCGGTATAGACCCTGTATCTTAAGAGACGGGAGATTTCTATGGATGAATCAGGCTGAGAATGAGAAACCCCTCTAGGGTTCAGTTATAGGCCTTCTGTTTCTCTGGCTCCCTTGTCTTTGGGGTCTTCTAGTCTGTTTGGCTCAGTAAGATGGAGGACAAAAGTGCATAAAGGTAAATTTTGTGGTAACAAGTAGAGGCTCTAAGGGTGTGTTATGCATATGCATGGAAAAAGTTATCTGGCTGTCAGAGTTTTACGTACTCCTGAAATGCCGTTTCCTTTCTCCTGTGAAAGGCAGGAGGCTGGAGTGAAGCATCCAGGCAGTTGGACCACATACCTAGCCATGTAGTAAATATTCCTATTATTGCCCAACGTGCAGTATGACTACAGCTCACAGCTAGCTGCATTTAGCACTGTTTAAAAAAAAAAAAAAAAAAATCGCATATGTCATTTTTTGGAATAAATTTTAGCTCACTATTCTGACAAGGAACTGAAAACAGCTTCCTCTAGCTTTCTGTTGTGGGTCTTTCCCATGAGGAAAACTGAAAAACAATCCTGGCCGTAAAACAACTAGAAATGTAAAAGTTAAAATAGCTAGACTAGTACCTCTTCTTTGTCACTTAGCTCCATGTTTTCACGTTTTTAGTTGATCATTAATGCTTTTATCACAGCACAATTACTAGACATTTAAAAAATAATTCATTTGCTCAGATTAAATTGGCCAAGGAAAATCCTTTCTTAACTTAATGCTTTTGAAACGGACTGAACTGAGTGCAATGGAAATCATAGCTTGCTATCTGAGCAGATAGTGAGTGGCACCAACACTGCATGCTTCTCTACTATGCTCCATTAATCTCCGATTCTCTTCTGACAGGTCGTATCTGTGTATGAGGAGGTACTTACAACTCTTTGTGCAATTGGTCCCTGTCCACTTTTCTGAATCTATCGACAAACCTGCTTGTCAGTTAATGCCAAACATTACACAGGTTCAGTGATATGGACATTTACTTACTCTGCAAGTTATTTCACACAAAATATTCAGCTAAGTATTCTAAGCCAGTATGTTTCATTTAAAGAAAAGAAGTTGATTTTGTGCTGAGTTTACTTTTTCTTAAGTAGACCTATATTTATGATGCTGTAGAAAATTTTTGGTGGTGTTTTTTTTTTTTTTTGGGGGGATATGTTGCATCCTTCTTGTTTGCTAAGTCTTACAAGGGTGTTCAGGCAGTCGGGTAGGTAACAGCATCTTCATATGCGTTCAGAAGTATGTTTAGTTGTTTTTTCTCTGCGTGTTTTCCAGTATTACATGCCTTTGTGATTTTGAATTATGTGTTGGTATTCATTTACATCTCTGTGCTGTCCCATTAGACATGAAATGAGTTCCATGGGGTGTAAGTCAGTATGTCATTTGGCCTGCAGGCTTATCTAAACAAAAGAATGGACAACAAATAAAGTCAGCATTAGTGCATTTTGAGTGCTGATTGTTTCAAATCAGATACACAGGAAACCAGATGTTGACATTTATCTAAAACACTTGCAGCCAAACAAGTAACTAAGTACAGCAGCAATAGTGCATGGCACTTTTTGCATATACTTAGCAATATGTTTGCAGCAAATACAAATTTATTCTTATTCCTCAATTTGCTTTTTCAGATGCTCTTTTATTTCTGTTCTGCTAGCAAACTATTGTTTAATTCATTGTGGTCTGATTCTGCAGGTCTTCTGGGAGCAAAATCAAATTTGGGGAGCACATAAAAGAATTGCAGTATCAGCCATGTCTCTAATGACAATAAATTTAGATGCCTAAAATTAGGTACATAAAGTGGCTTGGCTTTTTTAACTGTACTGGGCGCTTGTAGCTCTTAGAGTTGTGTATGGGACAATCTGAGTATTTGGCATTTGCAGATGGCTTACATTTGAGTGCTTAGTAAGGATTTAAAATCCCAGCTTCAGATGCTCAGATTTTTAACATTTAGAAAACTAAAATAAAAATAGCTCGGTCTTATTTAGATTAGTACTGAGTACACTCCTGACACTTTAGTTCCACAATAGCAATGAAGAAAAGCTCACATAATATAGCTTTAATAAAGAAGTTTTTCAGTCTATGCTAGTGATATGTTTTGATGTATTCTTCCAACATGACTGCTCAGATGAGTTGAATACCAGTTGGCTGGTATGAATAATAGCAAAGTTGAAGAGGTTTTTAAAGGGAGGCTAGTGGTCAGGTGTCAGACACTTATAGGCACCTTCGCTTTCATAAGCCATAGTCTCACAGTCGCTAGCCCTTGTTCTCA
>NW_009217247.1:894-3640 GCF_000690835.1 Fulmarus glacialis | reverse complement strand
GGGGCCATCAGATCTGCCCCATGGTGGGGCCATCAGATCTACTGCAGTGGGGTCACCAGGTCTACCTCGCTGCCAGGGCAATGAGTCTACCCCGAGGTGGAGTCAACAGGTCAACCCCCTAACAGGTCTACCCCAAAAATGGTGAGCTGGGTCTTCTCCTGCCCCTATGAGATCTGGGACAACTCAGGTCACCTTGACCTACCAGAGCTGCTCTCCACCCGTTAAAGACATGGTGAAAAGCCACGTCCAAAAACTTTATTCATCGACATCTCAACAGAGCCCCGTTGGCCAAGCCCTCCCCCCACCTCCGGGGCATACGCCCCAGCGCTCGGACCGGCCGAGCCTTGGGGACCTTCATCAGGGAGGAGGAGGAGGAGGAGCTGTGGGGTTCATCCCGTTGGGGCTGGGGATGGATTGGGACCTGGGGCTCAGTTCCTTCTCATGGTGTCCTGGAGCCACCGGGTGTATTTGCAGAGGTTGACGTAGACGCCGGGTTTCTTGGGGTCCCCGCAGATACCCGGACCCCAAGAGACGATACCCTGGAGCCGCCCGTCACACATGAGGGGTCCCCCGGAGTCACCCTGACGAGGAAAGTGAGGGCGGGGGGGGGGGCCCGTGGGGGTCTGGGACTCCAGAATCACCCCAAACCTGGAGCCGTTTCAGGGCTGGCTTGGCATCTCCAACCCCCAAAATGCCCCCAAGGAGATGTTCTCCTCTCCCCAACCCCCGAGTGACACCATCTCACCTCCCACCCTTGCAGACCCAAATCCCCTCTAGGTGCTGCCGCCTGCACCGACTTGTGCCCGTTCTCAGCCCACGGGACCCTGCACCCACCTGGCAGGAATCAGCCCGACCGCGGGTCTCGCCCGCGCACACCATGTTGCTGGTGATGGAGTTGGGGTAGATGCGCCGGCACTGTTCTTCTGAGACGATGGTGACCTTGGCGCAGTGGAGGTCCTCAGGGAAGGTGACTGTGGGTGATGGAGGGCATGAGGTCACCCGGGGGTGGGAAACGGACCAAGTGATTCAGCCCAGGACCCATCTTGGACCTCTTGTCCTCTTTACCCTGGAGTTCATCTCCCCTCTTGTTGGCACCGAGCAGGAGCTCCAAGGCTTCCTGGTGTCCTGAACCAGGTCAGGAGTTCCCTCAGGGTTCAAGGGTGCCGAAGGGTTAAAGTGGGACCAACGGGACCAGGAGGGGAGTTTTGGGGGAGCTTGGACACACATCTAGGGGTTATCAGATATCTTGGTCCTCAGGTGACCTGTTTCCTACCTTCAGGGCTGGTGGTGGACCCCCAGCCTGAGATCTGGCAGGTCTTGCCGGGCACGGGGCAGTGGGAGGCCAACGGCAGCGGCTTCACCTGCTTGTTGACGCGGACGGGCAGGAGGAACTTGATGAGCATCAGGTCACCGTCCTTGTTGGTCTCATTGTAACGCGGGTACTTGAAGACCTTGGCCGAGCGTCGCCGTTGCTCGGTGTCACCTGAATCCTTGCGATTCCGGCCCCCCAGCCGTACGGTGATGAAGCTGATGGAGACGAAGGTATCAGGGTTTGGTGGGAGGGGGACACGGGAGGTCACGAGGACCCACAGAAAGAGCCAGAGCCGCGGTCCCAGAAGGTGACGATAAGGGCAGAAGAAGCAAAAGCAGAAAAGGGCGGAGTTGAGGTTATACGCCGGCAGAAAAGGGGCAGAGTGAAACCCGCTGAGATGCCACCAACCCTCCCAACCCGGAAAGCAGGACCTCAGGTGCCGCCTGATCCAATTCCTGGTTGACCTCAACTCATCGACACCAAACCCACCAAGGCACCGCTGCCCCCACGGCCTCCTACCCCGGGATGTGGCAATGGGCGGCCGTCAGCACCCAGTTCTTGTCCACCAGCGTCCCCCCGCAAATGAACTTCTCCCCTTTGAAGAGGGCAGCCTGCCAGGGCAGGTCACAGGAGGTCCCCTCAATCACCCACAGGACGTTCCTCGAGGCTGTGGGGACAAAGGGACATGACAGAGGGGACCTGGGGTGGTCTGGGACCCTCTCTGATGTCACCCACCCCAGGGATGTGGGACACGGGTAGGCTGGGATCCTCTGGTGTGACATTGCCACCGCTGGTGGCCCCGTCCCCATGTCCCCTGAGTCCTGGCCAAGGAGGTGAACCAGTGGTGGAAGAGGTCAGTCCAGCATAGGTGAGACCAGGAGGTCCATGGGGTGGACAGGGGACACCTGGGAGAGATGGGGAGGACCCTGGGGTGAATGGGGGGAGGTCCCATGGGTGGACATTGGGGTCTCATAGGTGAAGGTGGGGCCCACGGGGGTGGGCATGAGCTCCTCTGGGGCAGATGTGGGGCACCCGTGCCAGCCACAGAAGGTCACGTGGGTGGATGTGGGGGTCTCACCTATGGTTGGGGAACACCCAAGGTGGGGCAGTCCCATGAGTAGATGTGGGGTGCCTGGGCTGGTCGGGGGACACCCACGATAGACAAGGGCCCCCAGGGTGGTCTTGGTGGTCCCACGGGTAGACGTGGTACCCTTGGGGTGGACACAGGGGTCCTGCAGATGGATGTGGGGGTCCCACAGGTGGACACAGGACACCCAAGGTAGATGTGGGGGTCCCACGGGTGGACATGGGGGTCCCACGGGTGGGCATGGGGCACCTAAGACAGATATGGGGCCCCTGGGGAGGACACAGGGATCCCACAGGTAGATGTGGGGTGTCCAAGGTGGGAGGTCCCATCCCACAGGACACCTAAGG
>NW_009217247.1:0-739 GCF_000690835.1 Fulmarus glacialis | reverse complement strand
GGTGGACACAGTGGTCCTGCAGATGGATGTGGGGGTGCCACAGGGGGACACAGGACACCCAAGGTAGATGTGGGGGTCCCACGGGTGGACATGGGGGTCCCACGGGTAGGCATGGGGCACCTAAGACAGATATGGGGCTCCTGGGGAGGACACAGGGATCCCACAGGTAGATGTGGGGTGTCCAAGGTGGACGTGGAGGTCCCACAGGTGGAAACAGAACCCCCGGGGAAGACATGAGACCCCTTGGAGAAGACATGGGGGTCCCACAGCTGGACGTGGGGCATCCAAGATGGACATGAGGGTCCCAGAGGTGGACATGGGTCCTACAAGGTGGGCATGGGGGTTCTGTGACAGGACATGGGTCCTACAAGGTGGGCGTGGGGGTCCCGTGTGTGGAAAGGGGTCATCCAAGGTGGATATGGGGGTGGGGGTGGCCCACGTGCAGAAGTGGGACCCCTGGGGAAGACACGTGACCTCCTGGGGTGGATGTGAGGGTCCCACAGAAGGACATGGGGCATCCAAGATGGACACGGTGGGCCCATGGGTGGACATGGAGCACCCAAGGTGGGCGTGGAGGTCCCACGGGCAGACATGGGACTCCTTGGGATGGATGTGGGGGTCCCATGGGTGGTCATGGGGCAGCCAAGGTGGGTGTGGGGGTTCCACAGGTGGACTTGGGACCTCCGGGGTGGACACGGGACCCTTCAGGGTAGACATGGGGGTCCCACGGGTGGACATG
>NW_009217246.1:0-4041 GCF_000690835.1 Fulmarus glacialis | reverse complement strand
TCCCACTGTCTGTGTCATTGATGAAGACACTAAACCGTACCAGTCCCAATACGGACCCCTGTGGGACACCACTTGTCACTGACCTTCATCTGGACATTGAGCTGTTGACCACTACCCTCTGGATGCAACCACCCAACCAATTCCTCACCCACTGGACAGTCCACCCATCAAATCTGTATCTCTCCGGTTTAGAGAGAAGGATGTTGTGAGGGACCATGTCAAAGGCCTTACAGAGGTCCAGATAGACGACATCTGTAGCCCTTCCCGTGTCCACTGATGGAGTCACTCCATCATAGAAGGCCACTAGGTTGGTCAGGCAGGACTTGCCCTTGGTGAAGCCATGCATATCCCAGACTGAAAAGTATTTCTTAATGTATTTTATAACAGATCACAACACATTGTAATCTTGTGCAACATAGTTCTGCTTTTTTAAGAATTAGACTTCTAAATTTGTGTGTAGTTAAATCTGTAAGGTTTTACAGGAAATTAATCTGAAGAATGATGTTAGGTATTAAGGTTCAAAAGTTGAAAAGCAACAGTCATCGTTAATAATTTTTAGTAAGTGGTTTTGGGGCAGGTAGCTATTTGCTTTTTCAGTTACACTTGGCATTTCTGTGCTGAGAAATTTTTTTTTGGTTGGTTTTTTTTTTTTAAGAAATGTCACTTCCAACAGTAACGTGAAAAGGCTGAGAGAAAGCATATTAACCAGGTTCTTTTCTCCTTTAACAATGATTTTTTTCCCTATAATATACTGTATTCTTGCATACCATTTTGAAGGTTGTGCAACCTGAGGAACATGTAGAAAGATGTCTTTTCTTTCTCCATTTGCATATCAGTTTTGTTCTGACCTTGTTCTCACCTCATGTTTTCCATAAATAAGAATGGAAGTAGCCTTACATGCTGATTCTCCACACATTGCTAGAGATAAAAAGAGCTTTTGGAAGTACAGTACAGTACAACATTCACTGTCCTATTATCCCCGTGGTGGGCTACAAACATACTGGTTCTAAAGCCTTCCCAGGTAGTAAGATCATCACTGAAACAGAATGACAAATGGTTTATAATCTCTTTTGCATTGAATCCTCTTATTACCACTAGTATATTAAGTGGTGTTATTTAGCAATGTGGCAGTCTATACTGTGCATGTACATTACAGAAATGTTAACTCTGCTATTATAAAAGGTTTCAGTGGTGTCATTTCTTTTTCATATATTAAATTCTAGAATGCAGGTGAATGGGGGGTTTTTCCTTCAAAGAGGCAACTGTTTCACTGCAAAGGAATAAAGATTGTGTGTGTCGTTGTAAAATAGGGTGAACTTATGCAACTGAGTAGGATGTTTTTTCTTCTATGCACATAATAAGGGTTATTTTACAGAGTATTGCAGATACGTCTGAGAGTTAATCGAAGCTATTTTGTATGTATGCTATCAGAAATATTCCGATTACCTCCTATAATGATACATTAGCCACAGTAAACATCAAAATGATAAATTTTAGCTGGCTATATTTGACATTCAAATGTAGATGTTAAGCCTTTATTCAAACTTACTTATTGTTGATATGAGATATCAACAGGATACAAGCAAGGCTTGAAAAATACAGAAATGATTGGTGTGGGCCTGCCTTGGCAGATAGTCTGGAATCTGAGCTTTAATTTGAAAATTAATGATGAAAATGAATGCAACTCATTGGGAGTTACAAATACTTAATTCTTCTCAACTTTAAAATCTACATTTTGACACTGAAATACCAGAGAGATCTAAAGTTAAATTTGATGTTGAGAGATGTACACCACTGTTGTCAGATCTAAGATTAGTAATAGTAAATTTAACTCTATTCTTCAGTCAGTATATGTGAGTAGTCTTCTGTGGCTTATTGACAGTTAACTCAAGGCTTGATTCTAATTTTTCTTTTCTACATACCACTAGGAAAAATAAGACTCTGTGGAGTGTTTGTGTGTGTTTATAAATGTACACCTCATTAATATTCTCATTTGTCAGTTTTATCGCTCAGTGTCAGGAATCCACCTATGCATGTAACAATGTAAAAACCTCACTTTTCTCAGTGAAATGGAAGGAAATAAAACAGATTAATATTAGTAAGATTATAAAATTTTTTTTTTAACCTTGCCTTCAACAGCAACTGAATCCTACTTTTGGCTTGGAGTATGATCTTTGCTAACAACTTGTGTGAAGGAAGAGACATGATTATGACTTTCCACTCCTGTAGACCCAGCTATGACAGCAACAAAAGTCAATATTAAAAGCTGACATACTGTTCAAGCACATATGTAATGTTTTAAGAGAATTCTGGGAAAATTACTGATAGCCAAAGCTCCTTGTTCTCCATCATTTCATAGCTACATAACTTCATATTAATCTTTTGTCTCAGTTGCATGCTTTGTAATGCAGGCTTTCTTTTCTTTTTCTGACTCTGAAAATGTGAGTTGAATGTGTACTTCTGGAGAGCCTTTTCCAGAGTTTTCAGGCAGTCTAAGTGCTGAGCTTTGAACTGTCCTATTGGTTTTGATTTTAACAAAACGTTAAAATGACAGTTTAACTTCTAATACTGCCACTTTTGAAAGCCTGAGCAGTTGAATGGGTATTTCTACTTAACCACATAATTTAATGCCTGATGAATTGTGTTTCTGTGACTAAATGAAAAACAAAAAGAGAACATTTATAGTTTTGCAAGTTGAGATGTCATTAAATGTGTTTTAATTTCTACGAACAATTTGCACGCAGGGGTTGGGAACATTTTCTTTGTATGTAAAAACATTTCACACTTGTCTACGTGCATTATGGGATGTTTATTGTCCTTTGAAGCGTGTTGTGGGGCTGCTGGTAACGTAACTGTGGTGTGATCTCTTACGATAATTTTGTTTTGGGAATGCATTAATATTTACATAAACGGAGTCCTGAATCTTAGCAACATATTTATCTCGTGATACTTGATATTCATTTCTTCTTCCTTTTTTTATTTTTCCTTTTCTTCTTCCACGATTGTAGGTAATTTTCAGGTGGTGGAAAATCTCACTTAGGAATGAATTTCGTGACTCAAGACCTGGAGAAATTAAAGAATCCCAGGAGGATTTTTTGGATGATTCATCTCTTCATAGTAAGATGACAATAATGATTACAAATTTGCTGTGGCATATAATGGAATAATATAGCAATATTGATCTCTAGTAACTTTCATGAAAGATGTGATTGCTTTGGCTAACAGGCTTTTTTGTATGAATTTATTAATATAAATTAGTATATGAATACTGGAAAAACAAAAAGACATGACAGTAAATGTAAATACAGGATAAATCCCAGCAACATTGACAGTTTCATTATAAGACAATGACAGAGGTATTAGGAACAAAAAAGGCCAGAAAGCAATATTTTTATTGCTAATAATTCCGTCGGTAGAATGCTCTGTGCCAGCACATTTGTTTTTATCGCCATGTCATGAGCCACTTGGATTCCCAATCTCATTTAATGTAAGTAACACCAAGTGCAACAGGTACTTGGGATTAGAATCATAGAATCATAGAATCGTTTAGGTTGGAAAAGACCCTTGAGATCATCAAGTCCAATCGCTAACCTAGCACTGCCAAGTCCACCATAAACCCTACCTAAGCACCCCATCTACATGTCTTTAAAATACTTCCAGGGATGGTGACTCAACCACGTCCCTGGGCAGCCTGGTCAAAGGCTTGACAACCCTCTCAGTGAAGAATGTTTTCCTAATATCCAATCTAAACCTCTCTTGGCGCAACTTGAGGCCATTTCCTCTTGTCCTATCGCTTGTTACTTGGGAGAAGAGACCAACCCCCACCTCGCTACAACCTCCTTTCAGGTAGTTGTAGAGAGCGATGAGGTCTCCCCTGAGAGACTCTTTCCTTTTTTCCAGGCTAAACAATCCCAGTTCCCTCAGCCGCTCCTCATAAGACTTGTTCTCCAGGCCCTTCATCAGCTTCGTAGCCCTTCTCTGGACACGCTCCAGCACCTCAATGTCTTTCTCATAGTGAGGGGCCCAAAACTGGACACAGTA
>NW_009217245.1:6841-27901 GCF_000690835.1 Fulmarus glacialis | reverse complement strand
ATAGTTTGACTCTTTTCTTGCTGTGCAGGGTCAGAGGTAAGAACCTGCACACTTCACTTTCCCACCCTTGTTGATCGTGCTGTAAAGTGAAACAGAGGTTATCCCGGCAAGTACTACCATAGTCTGTTAGAGCATTAAAGATTTGTGTTCAGTGCAGAATAATAACTCATCTCTATGGGTATGGCTTTACAGCACAATTTCTACAGGGAAAAATAGCTTAAGAAATTTCTGACCGTATGTTGTGCTTTAGCTGTGCTCATACTGGCTGATTGTTGGACCATGACTTAAACTGGATCACTGAAAAGACCTGGGTCAAAAAGTTCTTAAGCTGATTTTCCTGCTAGAAGTGGCATCTCGTGCAACTACATACTGCATTGTGTACTGGTTTTGTGCATTTGCTTGCCTCGGTTTTATATGTGGCATGCTGGCACACAAAAATACCATGTTAAATTGACGGCTAATAATGTTACATGGAACAGATTAATCATTGCTGGAAAGAACTGAAACGGGTAAGAATTCTGAGGATGAGACTTGGGGTTTTTATATATTGACATGAAAGGAGGGGCCCCTTGGCAGAGATGTCCCCCTCAGCAGGACGGGAAGGTGTATGTTTGTCACGGTACTGTGATTACACTGCTGTGCTACATGCAGACACCTGAATCTTATCTTGTCCTGGAACAGCGAGTCTGTCTACAAACCCAGCAAGAAGTTTCCCCTTAATGCATTTGTGATTTTTTTTTTAAGTCTCTAGTTGTTGAAAATGTTGAATTTGATTGGCAACACATTTAGGACACATGCAAATACATACTGGCTTTTTCTTTCCCCCAGAAAATAGCTCAAGAAATTGCTGCATCCAAGCCCAAATTCTATAGGAGTCCAGTACTTGTTTCTGTATTACAGCTGGCACATGGTATGCCAAGCTCTCCTTTTTAAAGAGAGAAATACAAAAGTTGTTTAGCCTAAAAAAAGGATTGAATTTAAAATAACAGGCACAATGGCCTTAACAGTGGATACTTACATTAATGTTTCGCTTTCAAAAGCATTTGTGGTTAGTGCTTGCTCTTGTAGTTATTACTGCTTCGCCTGTAATATGTAATTGTGGAATAAATTTATTTTTATTGAGCACTTACTTATGGTAAACATGGAATATTAAGCTAAAATGCAGTTTCCGTAAAAATGTAAGCTGCTATATATCTTAACTTCCCACAGTGTGTTGTCCTTAGGCAGGGCTTTTCACATGAAACGAGTAAACGGTCATCAGCAGGGCTTATGGGCAGAAGCAGATTATTTTTGTTCATCTAATGAAACACGATTTTGTTGATGTATCAGTTATACTAGTTAGGCTTCTTCCACTTTCCCTCTCCTTCTCCCTGCCAGGTTCTGTTGAGGTTACCGGGATTTTTTAGGAACCAGGACTTACGCAGGGATTAGTTATGGTATATCTAATGGTATTCGTGCCCCAACGTTCGTATTGTTGGCTGGAGATGCTAGCTGGGATACTTTCTGCTGTATTAGTTTCTCTGTTCTGTAGGAATTACAGCAATAAAGTATGGTGACCACTACCGATACTGTAAAATACTTCTAAAAAGCAAGGCTTAGTCCAGGGAAGTGTTAGTTTATCAACAAGGATGAGGCAGTGACAAGAAAAGTTTGAAGTGTCGACCATGGAAAAGAGTGTGTTCTCTCCTGCACCTTGTTCAGACCAGCTTGCCAAAGCCCTTTAGCTGCTGTATGCGCAGACACTGAGCGCTGGGATGTGCCCGAATAGCTGCAACCTCAGGATGATCCATCTTTTAATGAAACCAGATACCCAGCTGGGGAGGGAGCAAGTGACGAGCTCGTCAGCTCCAGAAGGGACGCTAGCAGTGCAGGGTCAAGCTGGATGATGGAGTTCCCAGTTGTCCTCACGCTTGGTGTTCGAAAATGGAGGGTTACAAATTTTGTGATGTTTCTGAAGCTCTTTCCTTGCCTTGCAATTTTAAGCACTAAGCGAATATTTTTACCTTCTGCTCATGTAAAATTCATTTTTCACAGTTTTTATCAATTAAACAGAGAATCGGATTTCTTACGTAAGCCTTGTGATGAAACGTTAATTTTCTCGTACTTAAAAATACCACTGTGGCCTTTGACTGTACAGTGAGAGCATGCCCTTTTCAAAGATGCAGTATAGTGCATATATTGCTCAGCTTTCCTTCTAAATCATCATCTTATCAAGCATCTCGTTTAGCACCAGTTGCAGTAAGGTTAATATTCCGTGCTTTTTGTAGGCAGAGATCTCTTGATGGTCTGCAAAAGCAGTCAAATCGGTAGTTGTCATGAATGTTACTCCAACCCACAAGTTTGCCAAAAGAATTAAAATTTGTCGTATAATTTCAAAAAGCCAACATTCATTTTCAGAGGTTTGGTTGTTCCTGTTAGCAAGAGCATTTCGATTTCATTTAAAACTAATTCTTCATGTTTTAGAAATCCCTAATGGGGATTGTATGCCTGGAGTCTTCCCTTTTATTATTTCAAGTGTTCCTTGGTAAAAAGGAATGTAAAGGGTGTAGCGGTAACCCTATTCACTGCCTGTTGGGAAAAAGAGCAGTGATCAGATTGTTGATACCTCTGGACATTTTCCAGGACCCGTCTTAAAACCGGGGAGAGATCAGGTCTCGGGCTAGATGCAGTTTCCCTAAATGCATCTATTGTGCGATGCAGAGGTACCTTTGCGTTTTCAGTTTTAAGAGGTGTGGAGCTAGATGAGACAGTCTTACCTTGTGTCTTGAACTTCTTGTAAGGAGTATTTTCCCCCCGGGTCTCTGCCTTTCTTGTCCTTATACTTGAATGAAGCTGTGCTAATGAGATTTTAGAGACCCGGCTGCCCCCGCCAAAGCAGCCTCACACTGCACCAGAAGTTGACATGTGAACAGCCCTTTGAACCGAGGAAAGACAACTCTGTCAGAGCAGTTACTCTGGCAACAGTATTTCTAATGGTGATTAGCTCCAAAATGGAGCACAAAGAGGAGTTGGTTCATTATGGAGGCACAGCTCTGGGTTTTGGGGAGAGGAGGTGACCTGATATTCCTCCTGTGAGTGAATTTAGTCCACCGATAGTCAGCCCCACGCCTTGAGAGCGGAATAGGAGAGCTTTGTTTAGCAAAAATTAGCGTATAGGTAACTTATTTTTCTATTTGCAAATGGTGGTGGTTTGCAGCGCAGATCTGCTGAGCTGGAGTGCTGAAATCTTGCTTTACAGCTCACAGGCTGCTAGACCACCGAGCTTTCCTGCTTAGTGGTACAGTCCTTCCAATAAATGATCCGGCGAGAAGTTAGCAGGAGCTGCTTACGAATGAGTGGTTTGACTAACAAAAAGTAGCATTTGAGATGAAAGCGGCAGGGGGTGGGAAGGTTAATTTTGTTTTGGTGAGCTAGGTCAGGCATGGAAGAAGAGGCATTCAAGTCAAGAGCTTTCTCTCCAAACTTGGACATTTTATTCATCTTGCAGACCAGGAATTTCACATGCTTTTAACTAACAAGGCCTTAAAGCAAAATATAACTTCTAGTCATTCTGGCTTGTGAAGTTAAGTTTAAATGTATAAGAAATAAGCATCAGTCTTCCCCAAAACCCAAATACTTGCTAAATATCAGTTCTCTTGGTTTACGACTCTAAATATCCTTGGCATATGCCTATTTGCAGAAGAGTTCTTGACTTTGCAAATAAATTTTGTTTAGCTGTTCATACTATGGATAGATGGCTTTCAATAAAAATCTCTCTGAAACTGATAGCTTAACTGAGTATATAAAAGTAGAGAGAATGCAATTGATTTTTAAAATTAGTTGAAATGCTTGCCACTATCTTGATTATTTTTGATATCTGCCACATAGATTAAGTCAGTATTCGTCTGTTTTAGAAACATATCCTGGCAAGTATATTTACATTAAATTCAGAAAGCACTGAATCATCTTTGGGATGAGACGGAACCTGAAAGCTCTGGGGCAAAAATGTTTCTGCTTTCTTGCATTCTGTACTCACTTTATAGAACAACATTTGTTTTAATTGTATAGCTTCCTCTGGACTGACATTTCAATTACAGGCACTTCAATATTAATCTGAAGATTTTGACTCTGAGTAGTCTTAAATTGGTTAATGAAGTACACTAGTTGGCTTTCATTAGCAGCAAAAAGATGTTTATGTACTGCCATAGTACGTTCTACATTCCTGAAGAACAATATTTCTTGCTATGTGGTTTTCAGCAGAGGTCCCACCTTGCCACTCAGCTGCCTAAGCAGTGGTGGTGGTAGCACTGCCTTTTGGAAAAAAACCTCACCCTCGTGGACATACTATGATCTAGGAATACTCCGACAAAGTTGCTCGTAAATCCAACGTGAACCTGTGTATCGTTGTAGTTGTGGAAACAAAATGTGTTGGTTTAAGGATTTTTCCTACCATTGCTAAGCGGCTAACGAGTGCTCACTTTGAGTCCCAACAAAGATGCAATAACAGAAATGGGTCTTGGGGCTGAAGGAGCGATAAAGCATGGCTGTTCTCTGGATCTGGTGTTAGTTCTTATAATTATGGTGTATTTCTCTCTTGCTCCACAACCATTTAACTGTGGGGTTTTTTTTTCCTCCCTAACTACTGTGCCTGAAGATGTCAGCAGCAGGAGTTAGCAGATCTGTGGGGTTTTTAGTGCCAGCCATTTTAAGTTTTGTGTATTTCAGGGCTTTCTTCTCTGGAATAGAAGATACAGAAAATGTGAATTTGCAGCAGCACTGCTGAGGAGATACGTGCTGAACCCCTTTTATTGACTTCTGATGGGCAAGATTTAGGTTTCATCTCTTCTCTCAAGGTAGCTTTAGAAAGAGCACAGTAGGTCTTTTGACAGTCCAGCGATTGCCCCACAGATGATCAGTCACGTCTTTCATATGTTGCAAACTTTGAAGGGTCAGGGTACTCCTTTAGGTACTTCTGAAGCTCGTATCACCATCATATCCAAGGGCAAGTAGCCCTGAGCACTTGAATATTGAATGCAATCTAATTATGGAGTGACGGCTACATGACTGCAATGAAAGAAGCAAAAACTGTTTGGTGTCTCAAAGGAAAGCGGGTTGCCTAATGAAGAGAGGGGAGAAGCAGGAGGAATCGTGTTCTGGCGGGGGATATTAGACTTGTTGCCAAAATGGAGGGGGAATTGGGAAGGTTTGGCAGCTCAGAAGGGGATTTCCATTAGGGGGCACATAATTTTTTTTAACGGAGGGAAGAGCTAAGAAATTTGAGGCTAAGAATGGGCTATTCTAGAATTTGTAGCACAATTTTAAGTAGGTAACATTAGATCTTCCACTGCAATTTTACCATTTTTACAGTGCACAGGATAAATTGCTCTTTGTGCTGCTCTGTTAAGGTTTACCTTCCAGCTGCTTTGTGGATTACTCTTCGCATTTCTAGAATGACAATTTGTGCTTTTCTTGCTTTCTAAAATTTATTTTTCTAGTGTCTGCTTTTGTAGTACTTAGCTAGCGTTCAGGTCGTGCGTTTGAGTAGGTGAGTTCAGACTGTCTTGGTTTTTTTTTGCTTGAGCCTTCCTAGAGTCATAATTTGGCAAGATTGCATGATGTGTGTTTATGTGATGCTACAAACACACCTATATTCAGATTGAAGGAAAGAGGTAAATATTTTTCTTGACTAATTACCTCTCCCATGTGAGAGTGGAAGCTTTTGCTGAGAAGGTAGTTTTCATTCATGTGTGGCTTTAATTCAGTTTTGGTCTTAATTTAGGTCTTTACCGCCTATGATGAAGACAAATCCACATGCATATGTTAAAATCTGACCTTCGGTTTGCTCTCTGCATTCACTAATGTGTTTTAAAATATTTTAATATATGGCTTTCCAGGCTCCAGATCAATAAACCAATGGGTCTGAAATGACAGAGTGCTACGATATTCCTCTGTAATTTAAACATGATTAGCTGATGAAGGTTATGATCAATATGCCAGGGAAAGATAAATTAATTGATATCATCCTTTCAGGATGATAAGAGGCCTATTGGAGGTGGGATGTAACTAATGAAGCTGCTTCTTCATATATACAAGCCATTTTTTATACAATGTATTCTCACTAAATCATGATTATGCCATCATTCATTTACATGAAAAACATAAGCCACAGACCAGTTTGTTATTAAAATTACATTCATTTGAGAAGAAATTGTAAGCTTACACTGCTAAACAGTATCTCTGCCTGTGTTATAACATATTGAGGAAGACTAATCTTGGAATTTACATAAATATCTTTTTATATTTTCTAAACAAGACAGGTTGAATGCTGTTAGTTTAATTACAAGAAGTTTCTGTGTGACTTTTTAAGTAGATGCCAATAATTGTTGCCGTTCTGCCTCACTGACCCATTTTGGTGGAGACGGTGCAAGCAACTACAAACTCCTTTGCACAAGTTTCATAAAGTGCTTCTCTTCGTGAAGATTACTGCATGCAAGAAAGCTAAATTTAGTTAGTAGTGTTTTTGATTACCCACTACACTAGTCTCTGTTTCTGAAGACTGAAATTTTGTTTACTTTTTAATTTGTGACCCAAAAGGTAGGCAACAAATGTAGTGTAAAGGATTTTATTTTTAAGTGTTTATGACCTAAAAAGAGCTCTTTCCAAAGGCCTTAGCTGAATAGCAGAATGAACTGAAATTCCCATGTATCACAGAACGAATTTCTGAAATAGTTTGATTTTTTTAAATTGAAAAGTTATAGGAGAGGTATGGAAGTTGCTGCATTTCAGGTCAGCTCTGTTTCCAGTTTTTAATATGAGTCTGCTAAGCTGTATATAGAGTTGTTAATGACTCTGATCCCTGTCGCCATTTGATAAATGCTGCTTTTCTTTACATGTCGTAGAAAATTTCTTAATAAATTGCAAAATAAATTTGGCATTTTTCCAGCTGTGCTAGTGCTGCTGAGTAATAAAAGCTAAAAGTAGAAATCATGATATAGCTTCTTTCCGTAATGAATTTGAATGGGATGGGATGGGATGTGTGGCACCACTAATCCAGGTATTCTATGTCAGGGACCCTTTATCAGTTTTATTATTCTGATTATCGTTTGTTTCAAATGCTTTAAACTTGTGGTTTCCAAAACGGATTGTCCTGATGCAGTGGCTGGTAATTAAGAAAAGTCCACCTTACTCCTCAGCAGCAGAGAGTACACACCTTCTTGTAAACTAAACCTGCTTGGACTGGGAGTGATAGCTTTCCTAATGAAGCATCACTCTGTGATGTAGGACACCTTCCAGGGTTGTACTAGTGAATAACACTGAGATGCACTTGAACTAGATAGTTAGTCAAGTGTTGCTCATACTTCTCTTCTGTCTGCAAGGAGAATATCCCAAAGAAGAATGGGATGTGTACTACCATAAGCTTTGTCAGTGTGATTATAAGCATGTAGTGTACTTGTTACAGCATTCCTGGTATTGCTTTTTGTAACTTGCACATCTGCCTTTTCCCCTTCTGCTTGGGTGTTACTGGCTCTCTGGTGCTGACCTGGTGGAGTGTGAGTTCTGGGACAATTTCATCCATGTGGAGAACAGAGCTGGAGTCTCACATGGAGCATATTGTGGAAAACCAGCATCTGTCATCTTAATTGGATATATTACGATCAATTTTTGGAGCAGGCTTTGGCAATGGAAAACCCTGTTTTGTGTATTGTGCATTCTGTGTATTTTTGACATACCATATTTTCCAGTGTGTACTATAGCTTACCTGCCTGTATGTTTTGTTTTTCTTTAGTTGCTCAGAAGATTGTTGCAACAAGGAAGAAACAGCAACTCTCAATAGGACCCTGCAAATCTCTACCAAACTCTCCAAGCCACTCATCCGTGTGTTCTGCCCAGGTTTCTGCTGTACATATCAGCCAGGTACAGACTATAATGAATGCTTGCTTGAAAAAGGAACTGATAGGTTGCTTTTCATCTAATGTATTTAATGCCAGTGCTCTTTTTGCTGCTTGATAGGTAGTTGGCATTTTTTTGAAAGGTATCAGTGATCTGTAGTTTGAAGCAATTTTTTTTTTCAATTGGCTTGACTTTGTTTCAAGAAACTGCTGCAGTAAAATAGTTTGGCTTTAAAGCCATCTTTGATCGTAGTGATTTATGCCCAGCAGCCTGCTGTTCTGAGTAGACCAGTTGTTACGATAGCAGGATTTGCTGTACTGTGTTTTAAAATTACCTCACTATGTTTTTGGTTATTGTTCTCATTCAGTTGTGTGCTGAGTGATAATAGCTGGTGTATCTCAGTGGTTAGCGTGCTAGAATTTTACATTTGTGAGCACTGTGCGCAGTTGTAATTGCCTGTCTCTGTTACGCTCAATTGAAATGATTCCCCTTTAATGACATAGTGATATATGTTGCTATTGACTTGTAAATACTATGTGTAAAAACAAAACGCTACCTTAATGTATGGCAGGAAAGTCTGGTGGACTTGACTGTATTTTTGGAAACATATGATTAATACCAAAATTTTCTAACTTGCACAATTTTTACCTACATACGTTAATACACTCTCCTGTATTTTCCTTGTGATACCCTTCCTCAGTATCTTTGTTTTCTAGTGTCAAGTGATAATCTCTGTGTACATTCACAGTTAGGATGTACATAAGCTCTGTCATTCAGATCCAAGACCTTTGCAGCCAGGCAGATTGTGTTCCCGCTGTGCTCTCTCACTCTCGGCAGATGGATGTATAGGGCCATCATTTTGACCCTTACAGTCTGTGGCCAGAGCTGTGGCCTGGTTTCCTGATTGCCACTATAGCAGTCTGAAATGTCTGATACCCACCAGCTCTCCGGGCGTGTTTTTCAGTCTAAGCTCAATAATATGCCAATAATGCCTTCTAAGGTTATGTTGCAGTCCGGAGCCACCCATGTGAGGTTTTGTTTTATCTATGGACCTTTCTCCCACACAGAGAGTGTCTGCTTTTTGGCAAAAAGCAGTTTTGTTTTATCTATGGACCTTTCTCCCACATGGAGAGTGTCTGCTTTTTGGCAAAAAGCAGCATAATGAAAAAGTGTTCTATGTTTGGGGAAGAGGTTTTGTTGCCTTTTTTTTTTCCCCTCCCTTTAATTTAACATGTTACTGTCTTCTGAAAGCACTCTGTTTAGATTTATACCACAAGATGAAGGCTCTGGTTCTTCTGTGGTCATTAGTGACTGGTCTCCTTCTGTGCCCTAGTGGAAACTTCCACCATTGGGCTGACTCTAAAGATGCAGATGCCAGTTTGGTCTTGGAGTTCTCCTCGGACTGTGACTCTCACTTCTACCGATTACGCCAAAAGAAAATGCTGAAGTTCAGACCCTCCCTTTCTAAAGCAGGTGCTAAGGTGCATGATCCTTCTGAAGAACCCTGGCACCTTTTGGTGAAGTACAACTTCCTCATATGGAAGAGGTTCTCCCCTTTCTTGTCGTATGTGACACTGACCAAGTTTCCTCAGCGACTCTTTCTGACCTGTTCATTGCCACAAGCACTTGGAACTAACCCTCTATGTGAAATGCTTTACTTCCAAACAATTTCCTCCGGGCAGTTGTGTATGTTCATACTTTTAGACCGAGAGGAATTACGCTGCCTGTAGGGGCTATCTGAGACCCGTCCTGTTCAGTGGTGAAAGAGGAAACATGCTGTCACAGAAATGTGGAGAATGAATGGCACCATTTCCAGTACTGACCTTACTCTTGGATCCAAGAATGACCTAGTTTACTCAGTCTGCTGATTGCTGTATAGTTTTTCAAGACTTTCTAAGGAGGATAGATGATGCTTTGTATAACCCAATCTTAGCCAGCTGCATCTCTATGTTCTGCGTTGTCTTAAAGTAGTTGTGGTCACTTTTCTTGTTAATGAAGTTTGTTTGATGAAGAACATCAAATATCTAGGTTCTCACCAGTTTCCTACCCAAGTCTAGTTTGGAAGCCAACAGCAAATACCAAATTCTAGACGAGTACTTCACCTACGCAGCAAACTTCTTGCCAGTGATGAGGACTGTTGGGAAAATCAAGACAAGGTAGCTTTTGTGATAAGGATCCCTACAATCTGTTTCAATAAAATTGAAATAATGTTCTTTACTGCCTTTGCCAGCTGGCATAATTATCGAAGGGGGCAATTGCAACACCAGTCAAAGATGTCTGTCTTCTGAGACTGATGTCATGCCTAAAAGTATAGGCCATAAATCTGTTTCATGTCTTATCTCCTTTGTGCTACATTTAAAGGCAGTGTGACCTTGTTTAATGAAAGGAAGCTGAATCCTTATCCTAGGCTTAAAAGAACTTTGCAACTGCAATTCCAAGTTTAAGATGATCTGGGGGAAGATTTACCATCTCTGATCTTGGCTGGAAGACTGGCTGGTGTCTTGCCCTTTAGAACATCTCTTTTGACGTAATGATGTTTCACTGAAGATTTCCTCCATGAATCAAAAATGTTATCATTACAGTGTCCTGCCACTTGCATTCTCCACAGGAGTGAAGGCCTTCAGAAGTAGTGGTTACACAGATCACTTCAGATAAAGTGAGGTATTGTTCCTTCTCTGGTTGGATCACTCTGGTGATCTAACTCCTGCAAACTCTCCAGATGAATCTGCAGTCAAGAGCTGAGGCTTTAGAGAAAGGAAAAAAGAAAAAAAAAAAAGTGTCACCTTACCCAGTCTAGTCTTTAGCATACCTTGGGGGAAATTTTAAGGCTTAATACCAACAAGGGCTTCTCCACCAAGTAGTTTCAGTTTTCAAATGGTGAAAGACTTGTTTGTGTGTTTGGTTGCGTATCTGTACTCATGTCCAGTAGTCCTAGGTGGTGAACACCTAGGTAACGTCCCCTTCCAGAAAATGCTCTCAGATATGTCTATGCTCATGCACTTAGGTATTGCCAGAGACCTGTTTCACAGAATGTGATGCTTCCTATTCCAATGACAAAATCCACCTCTGTTTGCAGTAGGTGCTGCTTCTGTTTTCCTGCTCTGACTTTTTGTTTATAATGCATGTATGTCAGTCAAGGTGAGGGTTTTACTTGGAAAGCTTTGATAGCCAGAGTCAATAACCCTTGGTGCAAGTACTTCACATACATATGTTGGCTTTCAGGGCAGCGCAGAATGCACACAAAGAATTTTTGTCTCAAATCCAAGGATATCATTCATGATTTGTGATGGGCAGAACTATTGTAAACTCTGCCAACAAGAAGGATGGTGCAATATTGCTTATATTCTGCTAGGAAACAATTAATCTGTCTGATGCATTGAGAAGTACTTCAGTCAGCAGCTCACCTTCTGGTTTTTCTGTACACTTCAAGAGGTAGACTGAGTTGTTTTGAGAGGAAGAAGTGTTGTTTAGTGTATTGAAGGCCTCTTATTGGTCTCAGGGCATCTCGGGATAGGTCTTTTTACTTTGGCCATCAACAAGAAATGCACACTGGGAGACTACTCACCAGACACTTCTGTATCTAGTGTCCTCCCCATCTCTATCCCTCCTTTCATTCCCTCTACCCCCACCCCGCACCCCTTGCCAGTCTTTCTAGACATGATATGCTTGTAGACATGCTAAATCTTATTTCAAAATAGCATGAGTTCCCCTTACATCACAAAACCACGTAGGCATTCCTTCTCTCTAAATTCATTCCTGTACTGAAGGAGTTGCTTGTCCTTTACACCTGACATATCAGGAGGACATTTTTAAGATATTAACTTACAAGAATAGTGCTACTATCCAACAGTTCCAAAGGGCTCTTTTCTCTGCCCAGACCCTGAAAGTGGAGATCATCTTGTACCAAAAACCATAGGCTGCTAAGGTGGGCACCACCTTTGGTCCTCAGCGCATTCCATCTGAGCTCAAGATGCATCAGAAATCTGTGTGAAGTAGCCCTGTGCTGGATAACCTGTTGAGTAGTTACCTGGAGCTGTGCCTATTTTTTAAGTTTACGCTGTTGTAAAAACATCTGAAAATCCCATGGCACGACACCTGTAGTTGCTGTTTGTGTGAAGGACTTTGGGCCCCTCATCAGACAAATGATGATGTGGAGATTCCCGCTAGGAGTCTCCAGCAGTGTGAGCTTACTGGTGGACTACGGTTTTGAAGGTAGAAATGAAAATACTATGTACCAGTGACTATACTTCCATGAAATCTGTAGTCTGCATGTATTTTCACACTTGTTGTCTTTCCTGGAATTCAGCTGTTTATGTTCTGCTGTGAGAGGGGATTGAAATGGCACCATGTTTCCATGTCTGCCTGTACTACATGTATTCCGCCGTGACAGAGAGGGACCTTAGACACCACACCTTCCATACTCTGAATTTAAAAATATTACCTGAGTGAGTAGTGAGTGCTACTGTGTAAAGTCACCCGCAAAATCATTATACATATGGACTGCAGTGCAAACAAATGTGTTTACTGGTCCGCAGTGTCACTCTTCTAGGAGATTTGCATAATACCTGAGAAAGATATGGAGCTTAACGTACGTTTTACTAAACTGCAGCTCAGGTATGGCTAGCACACAAGCTTGCTCCCTACTACCTGCCGCAAATGTAAAGATGCATTATTTATGCTTGCACTATGCCTCCATAAAGTTTTTACAACAACATGATTGTCTAAATATGTAAATTAAACTATTAAAAGCAAAATGCAGTCAGCTGAATCATCCATTATTTTGCTGTATATGAGACCAGATTATGGATAAGCACTAAATAGTCTTATTTATAGCGGGGCTCATTTCGAGTGAAATACTTGACCAATAACTCAAGTATTGGGCACTTGAATAAAGAAGAGCTTAACTAGCTTTTCCTTCTGCTTTTTCATGTAATTGCAAAACAAAAACTAAAAGAGAAGTGAAAACCACGTTTAATACCATCGCAACGTACATCATAATCCTTCAGTATTTACAAGGTTATTGCGAAGTAATCTCTAACATTTATTTATAATAAGCATTTTATATAAATGCGTATGTGCGTATATATATGTGTGTATGTGTATATATTCTCCTTCGTTCATGTGCATAGTTTCACACACAGTACACATGTATATGGAAGTGCATCCTCCAGGACTCAAATGTTAAAACTCAAAGCATCTGTCAGTGTACTCTTTCCTCCATTCTTTATCTTCACAGGACCACAGTTACATTCCTAATTAGTTTTTGTTATGCCCTTTGTTACCTTTTCCTTTCTAAGGTCTCTTAAACTTCAGACTCAGACTTGATCTTCTTTTAGATTTTCCAGTTCGTAACGCAGTTGCTGCCACTGTAGTATTGAAGCTTATTGTCACATTTTGTTAATTAAATGTTACTAGTAATTTCATTGAGATGACTTTTTTTTGGATGTGCCAACGTACTTTGTCTTCAGAAGTTGTCTTCAGATTCTCTTGATGCTCTTTGGTCTGTCTGATAGGACAGATCTGCTCTTTCCTCTACCTTGCTGTTACAATGAGAAAAGGCAAAAGCTCCT
Organism: Fulmarus glacialis; assembly: GCF_000690835.1. NCBI lineage: Eukaryota > Metazoa > Chordata > Aves > Procellariiformes > Procellariidae > Fulmarus > Fulmarus glacialis. The sequence continues at coordinate 14,462 of NW_009217245.1, read as the reverse complement.
GAAATGGACAAGTTCCAATATGTCTCAAAGGATGAGGTTAAACTGCTAAATACAGGAAAATCATACAATTATTACAATACAATCTGGTCTTACTATGGAGGGCTAGACTTACTGAAATCTCCGGCATCGTTTATCTGGACCTAGGTTTGAAATTGGCTGTCAAATTTATATTCCACGGCAGCATGCTCAAAGCTTTCTGGCTTTTGCTGAGGCAAGGACTAAACTGTTTCCTCCTTGATCGGTCTTCAGATGTGTGGCTGTATATCACCAAAATCCCGTGAATAAATTGGACTCCTACCTATAATGTTTTCAGATGAAAGACTGAGATTATGTGACTTCCAGAAGAGAAATTGTACGCAAGTGGGCAAAGAAAAATGTGTCCCGACTAAAGAATTTTCCGTGAGGCTTCTGTGTTTTGACAGAAATACGCTTTTCCCTGCTTTCCTCAGGAACAGAAGGTGCAGACACCAAATGCATTCTGTCATAGGGCATGTAATCTGTGCTTCTGATCAAGGCTTGCTTTACTCCAACAGTTCCCAGGCTCCCTGAAGCTCTGGCAATCTCTTGCCTGTTTCAGAAGTAGGACCTGCTGCCTTCATTTTCTCCTCAAGCAGTGGTTAGAGATGATTTTTCTGGAGGGCATCCTGGTATATCTAGAGAGCAGAAAAAACATTGATTCTGTTTGTATCGGGTTACTTGTCAAGAAGAAAAATTTCAGCTTTATTCTTCCTATGCTCTCATTCAGTGGTTTGGCCTGACATTTGTACTATGTAAGCTTTATGAACCTTCTGGTGATACCAGATAATTTATATAAGACATTAGGTGAATATTTTGCCTTCTTTGTATAATGGGCCAGTCAGGAACGTGCCCCTTGCAAATACGAGGTTAAGTCCAATTTTTTCTTAATGAGGTCACTGCTGAGCTCCTGTCACGCCAGTTAAATTACTCACCAGTTTGTTTACTAAGGAAACCTGAAATATGTAAAAGCTTTGAAAGTGTGGGATTTGACTTGATTCAATCCTTTTTCTGCATAGAACTGTGGACGTTGTATACAAAGTTTTTTTTTTTTAATGAGGTACTGTCAGGAATCTCGTTACAGGCTTTAATGCTGTCATTGACAGTGTCTGCCTTTGAGGTAACTGCTTTGAATGGACCTGTTTGGTCAAGTTATGCCAGGTTGATAGCTTCATCTGTGTTGTTCTTGTCTGGTGACAGTGTAGTGACAACGTTCTGCTAAATTTGTGTTTGCTGCCATGACCTTGAGTATTTTACAGCATCAGTGCATGTGACAGCAAAGCTAGAAGCCTGTATAGATACTAAAGGTACACATTTCTATAAATGGAATATTGGCCATTCACACAAGGTGCGTTCTAGAAAGAACATATCCCCTAAATGAAAGACTTCCAGGGTTTTCTCTAACAGTGTGCTGAAATTCGTTGACCGCCATCGGGCTGTGTATCTTCCTAGCAGGAAGGAAAGACAAGGTTGTGCTGTGTATGTCCAGAAGCTGAGCACGTTTCAGAATGGGCACGCTGCCTTAATGAGGACGGGAAAATCTGTCACCCGAGAAAACCAAACAGGGATGTATCTGTGTAAATGATTCTACTGGGGCTAATAGTTTCCCTACCTAGAGTCATTTGATTGACCTCTGTCCCTATTGCCATGACTCTGGTTAGAGCAGTGACTCAGAACGGCCCTTTATGCTCACGTCTCAGGTATGTCCAAGTCTTGAGAGCAACTTAGTGGAAAGACTTGTTTGAAAAGGTAATGTTAAGCTGTGTAATGTCCCAATGGGTATTACAGTGCTTATTTGATTGGTTTTTGACTGCCACAAATTTGACCAGTTTGTCTGGTCAGCAAATGGGTTTATATTAGAGACTTGTTGGGTTACATGTGCTGTAAGGAAGGTTGTTCTTCAGATTCACTGACTTGATTTTTATGCCTTGGGACAAACTTAAGTTCTGTGAATTATAGTTATAGCCACGTGTCCTAAATCCTGTACTCCGCTCCAGTGAACTTGTTATTAAATGCTTGCATACCGACGGCAGGAAACTGCTCTCTACAATCTTAATATGGCAAGGTCCCTAGATTTCTATTTGGTGCAAGCAAACAACCTGACGGAGACCACTTGCCACCTTTTGTTTCCTTCAGCAGCGCATTGGGTTTAGATGTTACCAAGAATATGGTTTCCAAGTGCTTGTCTGGTTGCATTTTTCATTGCTCCTGTCTGTGCAGGCTATAACTTAGAAGTCATGTCCAAGCTCTTTCTTGTCAAACCCATTCTCTCTACTGAGGTGTTTTAGAGCAGGCATGTAGTTTTATATGTTTGCTAATTATTGGCACCCTCAGTAGGAGTTGGAGCTTGTTCAGTCTTGGTGGCCATGCTTTGATTCTGTGGAAGCCTTGAAGTTTTCCATTTCTAAGTTTTATTGAAATAGATTGATTTTTTTTTTTTCCCTAGCCAGTGGATTTGACGTGGCTTGTTTGGAAACCACCTCAGAATTTTATTTACAAAGTTGGAAATCCAGTGGGATTAGTACGTGTGAAGAGAAACATTGCCTGCAGGACTTCTTTTATAGAAGCTAGCTGTATAGGAACATTTGTCTTTGGGGACTAGAATGCCCAGCATGTATGTGTTTTCCTTTAGAAGTTACTCCTGGAAAACAGATCACTTAAAAATCCAGGAGACAGTGCCTCACTGCCAAAAAGTATAAAATGATGCTGTAACATGATGAAAGATTAAAAAGGTAAAATTTTAGGGAATCCTTTATGTGCTCTCTCTGGGAAATAGGCACTTAGGTAGAAATCTGTTAATTTTAGTTTAAAGGAAAAAAAAAAAAACCAAAAAGGTGATGATGCATAGTTATCAAGTTGATCAATATTATGAAACAAAACATAGCTGCATCCTTTTATTTTCAACAGCTTATGGTTCAAATCCTGTCATCAGTGTACAACACCTGAATCTTTCCTTCTTGCCTTTTTCCTCTCCTTCCTGTAGAAGAGGCTTCTACATGTTTTGAGGCATAACCCTGTTGTGATCTTTCTTTTCTCCACCATCTTCGTCGCTTATTGCCATCTTTTTTTCTCCTCGGGTGAGCCTTGCAGCTGCATAGTTTTAATCTTAAATGTGTTCAGTGCCTTTTCCCATTAATGGTTGCTTCATTAGATTTCCTTCTCCTTCATTTTCCCTGCCCCAGTTTGGTTCAGTCATGGCAGAGTGGACAGTAGGTCCTCACCACTCTAGTCTGAAAGCCATTCCTTGACACCAGCATCTTTGGTCTCCTTCCCTGATGCTATTTTACAGTTGTTGAGTTTCCAGATGTTCACCTCCTATACCTTCTTTTGTCACCCACGTTTTAAGGCTTCCATACCACCCTCCTCATCTTTGACATGTCCAGTGCTTTGAGTATTCATTTTCAAAGCCTTTGGCTGTTTGAACTTCAGCAAACTTCTGGTGATTACTCTTAGAGTGTTCTAGTTACTTGTTGTTTTTTCATTACTTTTCTCCATGCAAGAGTCTTTCCTGTGTTTATTCAGAGAGGTAATCTCTCACTTCCACAGGTTCAGTGTGTCTTCACGCAGGTTATTTACACTCCTGTATGTTTGGTGTGTTACTTGGTGTCTCAGCAAGATGCCATAGAGAAAGGGAAAGCGAATGCGGGGTAAATTAAGGTCACTTCTTCCCGGGTCATCCTGCTCTGGTGTTATCATTCTCTGTTAGGACACTAAAAATAATCATTTCAGCTCTCATTCTTTCATCTCCTCTGTTATATATGCTTGGGCCATCTCCAAATTCTGCTTGCTACTTCCTCTGGGCACTTGAAAATGTTGTAGGACAACTCTCTCAAGATCCTCTGTTACTTTCAGTACTCTTACCTCTGGCTTCCTGACAGCTACGCTTCTCCAATTCAATCAGAATGAAGGGAAGATGAAATTTAATGTCTCATATATATGTTTAAAGAGGGGAAAGAGGAGAACTTTCTGTCAAAAAGCCCACTTGCTGTATTGTCAGTCCTATCTTGTCCCACAGAAATGAGCTGAGGAACATGTTATTTACAGAGAAACAGTGACTTTCAGAAGTAGTGTTCCTGGATTTCTATCTGCATTTATTAGCCCTTCAACCCAAGCATGAGCTGCTTGTCTCATGCCTTTTCCTCTTTACCCTTCTCTTCTTGAATTTAAAAAAACAAACAAACAAACAAACAAAACCCCAAAAAAACCCAACCAAACAAAAAAAATACAACCAAAAATCCTGGAAGAATTGCAAGAGGACTTGAAATCACTAAAAGAAACTTCAACTGGATAAAGGATTGTCTCCTACTTGGTTCTCCTTCAGAGGTTTGGGCGGCTCGGCTCTGATTGCAACTTGAGATCCTGGTCCTTACGCTGACCTCCAGGAAGTGTGTGAGAAGTCCCGTCATGCTGCTGGTGCCTCCCCAGAGGAGTGCCTCCCCTGTATGGCAGCTTTGTGTGCATGTAAGACCCATCACTAGTGTAGGAGCGACGCTGAAGAATAGACTTTGGAGTGCCTGCTTTTCCTTCTGAGCTTTACCCGGTGAATTCCTACCTACAGCAACTAAGATGAGACCAAGTCACATGTGAAGTATCATGGGAGAATCCTTTTCCTCAGGCACCCTGCAGATACCCTCTTACCCTCTTTCCTCACTTCTTCTGGGAAACTTGACTGCTTTAAAGATGTTCTTTCACCCTTCTGTGTGCATCACAGACCTTTATTCCCCCCTCATAAATTACGTGTGAGTTGTTGTCCAGACCCTTTACCTGCTGCTGCTCTTCTGGTGAGCTTTTCATCAACAGCGTGCAGAATTTTCCACCTTTGCCCTGCCCCAGTCCCCCATCAGCATATACAGTATATCCTCAAAGAGTGTACTGGTATCTGATAGGAAAAAAATCTGTCCTTTTGTCTTTCCAGACTACTTCCACATCCTTTGTAACGATGTTTTTAATACTTACTGATTTTACGTGTAATAATAAAAATAATAATAATTAAAAAATCAAGACTTTGTTCTTAATCACCTTTCGGTCCTTTTCCTCACTTTCCTGCTATTGTCACTTGTTACCTCAATTCATTAATTGTTTTATAGGCTGAGTGACTGCTTTGTTTCTTACAAGACTATGATGTAACTTTACATTTTTGGCTACTTTGAATAAATGGGGATGCTTCCTTTAAGATTTTGAATTCCCATACTAATGGCTTCAGCAAATGTGTTGGGAACTATCTGTCACCGTAGTAGCCATTTTACAACATGGAATTATTTTCATTCTCTTGATTAGCTCTCAGTGAACTGATGTCTCCAGACTAGGATTAAGTCCAGCTATGCAGTTCTATGGCACTAAGTATTTTTCCTTAGGTTTGAGGCAGAATTCAGTTTAGCAATTTTGAAGTGGAAAACCAGAATTTAGACTTTCCCCAATGTTTTGCTTACCCTTACACTAGTAAAACAAATGAAATTGTTTATATCCAGTTAAGGTTATATTGCGTAGGATGAAAATGTGCCTGCCACAACAACAGAACTATCTAAGTTTTCAAAAAATAATGGCAGAGAAAATATTTAAGGGCTTGGAATAGAAATGTGTGGAAAAGTGGCAGTAGGGCAGTCCCGCTGTGTTCCTGAGCCTAGGCTGCTGTTCTTCCATATCAGGACTAAATAAGATACAGCTGTGGATTGTAATGTCTTGAAAGCAGTGTATCACTGTTTAAAACTAACTTTAATCCTTGCAGACCAGTAATGGAGGAGGGAGTTTAAGTGATTATTCCTCCTCTGTCCCATCAACTCCAAGCACCAGCCAGAAGGAGCTACGGATTGATGTTCCTCCCACTGCCAACACACCAACTCCTGTCCGTAAACAGTCCAAGCGCCGATCCAACCTCTTCACGGTGAGTGAGCCAAGGAAGAGACTATTGCTGTATTTTACGTAGTGCTCTGTGGTGACGGCCTGAACTTCAACCCTGTTGAGTTGAGCTGGTCTAATCCAGACAGGAGCGTTGAGATGGATCTGTAGGCTCAAAACCAAAAACATCTTAGAATTACCATGGGGCGGTTCTGTTTGAGGACTTAAACAGAAACTAAATACAGTGAAGTTATCCTATTGGGAATTGCAGTGAAACAAGTGAATCCGCAGTTGAATCTGGAGCCTTTGTCTGACTTTAATTCTCAGACCTGTCTAGATTCCCTGGTTTGGCAGTAATCAAAGAGAAAGCTGGGCCTCTGCTCCCCAATCCTGCCCTTACGCTGAATAATGCTGCTGACTCAGGGCTGCCTTTTGAGGTCTCCTGTGTTTGTAGAGACGTCTCAGAGTTTACCATGGGAATATCATGCAGTACTGCAAAATAAGTACCCCATGCTCCTTTTATTGCTATACAGTCTCAACTCACTTTTCCAGGGTTAAGAGAGATGGAGATTAAAATGACTTTTTTTCTTCCCAAACCATCTGTTTTTTGCCTCATTGAGAGCCAAAAAAAAGTACTAAGTAGAAAGCTTGACTGGTCCAATATGATAGGTCTTTGTTATGCATAAGTAGTTTGGGAGATGATAATGAAGCCTTGACTGATGATTTCCTTAAGTTTAGTAGTCTTGCTGAAAGCTTTGGGATTGTATTGCGTGCGTAATTGTGGTTTTGTAAGCAGTTTCTTGACATTTAACATGCTTTATAGCAAACACAGAATCCCTGTGGGCTTGCATGTAAGTCCCTTGGTGATTGTAGCTACTTTAGTTGCGTTTAGAAAGCCACAACTTCCCTGTCATCATAAAGAGTTTGTATTTTTTTATTCCAAAGGTGATGTCATGTTCACTTCCCAAAACTAACTTGCTCCTTGGTCGTGTCCAGGAAACCACATACAAAAACGGTAAAACCTTGTACTCTAAACAGAATCTGACCTCTCGGTCTTTAGCGAGTAGAAGGTTTTGTCATCATTTTGGAGCGCTGAGTGACAGCACGGAGTCCCAGGGATGGTATTTCATGTGTCCATCCTGACAGTGGTATTTTGATTTAAAGTGAGCACTTCAAACTCCTCCAAAGGAATGAAAATCATGCATTTGTGTTTAGGTGCAAAACAATAAAATGTGCAAAAATGAATGGCATGTGAGAATGTCCGATTTTGACGCTGACACTTTATAGCCATCGTGCGGCTTTTTCCCGGCCGTTGGTGGGAATACTCGCTGCTGTTGGGGCACGCTCGGGAGTTACCAACCCCACTAGATGTCAGTGTCAGCCCAGAAACTGCCGGCAGAGCAATACCTCTGGAAATAGAGCTGAGAGGCTACAGCACCCCTCCAAAGCACTCGCCGACCATTTCTGGTCTGAAGGATGCATAAAATGCTATAAGGGCTGTATAGATGTTGCTGACATTTGGGAAACTGGGGATGTTTTGAATTGGAGTAAGTGTAAATTTGAGAAAGTGAATAGAGAAAAATACACCCATTTACAATTGCAGAAAAGGTTTGAGAAGAACGTTAAGTCAGCTGCATTTGCGATAAACAAATAGACTAAAGCTCTGGTTTGTGATGATTAATAGCACAGTGAGAACCAAATTTACTAATATGAGAGGCTGTTGATAGTTGTCTTAATGTCTAATAACTGGGGGAAAATTGGGGGGAAAACC
>NW_009217245.1:0-6810 GCF_000690835.1 Fulmarus glacialis | reverse complement strand
GGGGGGGGGTGGGGAAATTGACTTTTTAGAATTAGTTCTGTCCTTTAAGATCTGGGCACATTGAATGTTGTGTAATGAGTTGCCCTGTAATCCATGTCCTGAAGTATTTAACACTGACCCTGCTGTAACCCAGGTTTCATGCCATATCAGCCAAGTTATAATCTGGAATTATTTAATTGAACAAATAGATGACCAGTATTTTCTGTCTAGTTATGAACAGAGTGCGCAATCAAAATATTTTACTATTTAGCTCTGGGTTTCTTGCTGTGCTTCTTTCCTAGCCTGTTACTTGCTTATGCCTTTATCACTTAACAGAATCAAATGTATTTCTGTTTAATTGCAAATTACCCCTTGTTATCTAGCATAGGTAATATGTTTAGTTTCCTACATGAAGATCTTTTAGTATTGGAAGAAAATTGGGTTAAGTAGAAAACAGATACGATTTTTCTTAAATCGATTACAGCTTGAGTTGGAATAAGGTTGAGAATTTTAAGCATGTTCATATTTAAGTGCATTAAATGCAGTATCTGATCTTTTTGACTTTGAATATTAATATTTGCTGTAAAGCTGTTGCAATAGCTGACTTTCTACTTAGGTGATAAAACAGATCAAGTATTAGCAGGAGGGTGAATGCCCTTTGTTTTGTGCAGTGTATTAACAGGGACAGCTACATGATAGCCTATAGCGCAGGTGGCGATTTAAGATGCATATGAGGTCCACTTCTGCAAAGAACTGATTGTAACTATGTGTCCAATCCATATGGGGTGAATGAACTGCTAGTACAGTAAGATGAATCTCCTTTCCCATATTCAATATCACCTATCTTTGCAGAATCGCAAGCAAGACTTTTTTAAAAGTTAAAATGAACTCTCTGTCTCAGTACCTACTATTAGAGATCAGTATTCTTACTTTTGGGGCTCTCTGGACTGCTGATGCTGGCTTCTGGTTGTGCCCAAACTCAGGTACTGCATCCCTCTGGGACTAAATCTTACTTCACAGACCTAATTTAAGTAAGGTTTTATGTTGACATAAGTCTGCATATGACTTCCAATGCAAAGGGGAAATGAGTCAAATTATATTCATGCAGGCGTTTTAATTTTTTTGGACTTTTTCTGGTTTGCTTGAATGAACTTTTAAATAGAACGACTTAATGTGTAGATGTGACATCAGAAAAAGTCCTAGCAAATGTTGATCCAGTATGGTTTAGAGTCTATTTTTTCACACTATAGGATGTAAGATGCATTGTGTGTGTCATAGGTACAAAAGCATAAAAGATCAGAATATATCTCTATTTCACTGCATGATTTGTCTTTATAAATAGCGGAGCCTGCTAAGATTCTCCCCTTGAAAATTTTATGTATTCTGTGATTACAGGCAGCTAGAATAGAATTTGCCTAACAGAAATTCCTATGTTTCTATACTTTTGGCATTTGACAATATTTTGCATATAGATATTTCCCTTCTATGTGCAATGTATTATTTCCAGATGCCATTACTTTTACGGAATGGAAGACATGATGATTTAAAAATAAAACCAAAAAATAGCGCGGAGATATTTAGCTTGCTTTTCAGAGGCAGGATCCTTTCTTTAAAAAAGTCAAATAAAAAAGAAACATTCAAGTTGACAACTTCCCTCCCAAGGATTTGGCTACCTTCACTGGGTTTCTTTAAAATGTCACTGACGGGCGCTTTGCACCATTGAAGCATTGTTTTGCCTTGTATTATTGGGAAGTGGCACTTTCAGATTCAGAAATCTGTCTTGAAGGACGAGGAACAATAGTTATCCTGAACATTGGATTTCATCCCTCCCACTTGTTTTGCTTTCTTTCATTTATTCTTTGTTTAATTCCCCGGCACGTCATTCCATTGCCCCGAACCATAGTAACTAGTGATAGGAGCCCGCTCCCAGCGGAGCGGGGAAAGCAGCACAGGATCCCTGCTGGGTAAATGTGTTGCTTAGAATGGTGTTACTTGAAGTCCTCCTCCGTGGGTTTTCTCCCTCCCCTTCCCTCCTCTCGCCCCCGAAGGCAACTGCTTTGGGGATTTTTTTCTTCCTTCCACCCCTTCGTATAATATGGAAAACGGGTATCAGCTATTCGGGATCCTAATCGTTCTCCTAATTTCAGTGTCTTTCAAACATCTCTTTCCGCTGAAAATGAAAAGCGGGATCTTGGGTTGCTCTGGTTTTCATTAACTTCCCGTAGTGGTACTGGACATCGCGAATGTATTCCTTTCATATATCATCTCTGATTTGAAAAGCACATGAAAATGTTTTCCCATTTTCGATATTGTGTGAGTAATGTTCCTATTGAAAAGTAATGGAGTGAAGTTGTCACTTGTCAGTTCAGTTATTAAGGAGGATGATTCTCAGGTCTTCTTTTTGTAATAAAATAAATCTGTCACAATCATTATGCTCGTGCGTTCTTTCACAATAATGGACTGGAATCTGAATAACTTCTTAAAATTACTATATAACTTTATAAAGTCATGAAGTGAGCACTGTGAACTTACTCCTAGGGCAATTCTAGCGTTATAGAAAGCCAAGATCAGGCAATTCAAGTTTTAAACATTGGTTTAATTTTCCTCATGCTGGTTTTTCTTCATTGTGTTCAGATAATTTTTTTCAGCATCTGTGTTCAGATAATTTTTTTTCAGCATCAATCACTACATTTTCTTGCAATTCCAACTTTCTAACCATCCAAAAGTAGAAAAAATAAAAAATTAAAATCAATATGATTGAAACCAGCATCATAAAAGTGCATTTCTAAGTAGTTGATAACATTTCTAAAAACCACACAGATGTAAGTTAAATGTATGCATGCATATATCAGATTTTTTTAATGAGAAGCTGGAACCTTCATTCCTATTTGGAGCTACTATTGGAGACTTCAGAAACGTGTCCTCTGATCTGCTGGGTCTTCAGGCAGTGAAACTCTTTAAACCCAAACCCCATTTCAAACAAGTGGATGGTTGAAAATGAGAGGTGGTATTTCAATATTCACGTTTTGGGACAGTTGTGTACTTTTGTAGATTCTAATCTGCACCCTTTGAGTCTATATTTATGTGTCAAAATACTTTTCTTTTAATTGCTTTAAAAGATAAAAAAAAAGCATCCTCTGTGTGAACCGCTACATTTAATGGGGCACAAACTTTCTTTTTGCTCTGCAGTCTCGGAAAGGGAGTGACCCAGACAAAGACAAGAAGGTCCTGGAGAGCAGAACAGATAGCATTGGAAGCGGTCGCGCAATCCCAATTAAACAGGTAAAGCCAAAATACTTTTTTTTTTTTTTTTTGTTGCTTTCTGTAGTTGGAGACACACCTCGGGTCTTAAGCACTCTGATGGCGGGCCCGAGCGCCAAGACGCGTTTGATGTGCTCCGGTGATGAATGTGGAAGTCACTCACTTGACATCAATTAGGAGAGGTTCCTATGTGTATTAAAATAGGATCATTAGAATAAGAAGAGGGAAAATGTGACAACAGGCCTAATGAAGTGCAGTCTGCCGGCCTGCATATGGAGCGGGTTTCTAGGCTGTGCTGGCTTCAAAGCTGCCTTTGTAGAGGGGGCTTTGATTGGGCTGTGTGCTGCCAGTCGGCGGGGTAAATCAGATCGCTCTACAAGAGCCCCTTGTGATCGCAGAAATAGCCTGATGTGGCCCTAATTTGCTACTGCAGACGGACATCTGAACACAGTTTCAGGCTGGTTTGTAACAACGAGGCAATTAGTTGTGATAATCATAGCCGGTGTGTCAGCTGTGCGCTCTTGTTTGTAATTTGCTAATGAAGGAATTGTAACTTTGATTAGGTTCAGTTTCATTTAGACCTTATTATATAAGAGAACGTTTACAGCTGTAATGTGTGGCCTTAATTAAACTTCCTCATTACACAACAGGACTTGAATTCAAGGATTTGTTTTGGTCTGTTTTACTAGCCTAGATGCACTTTCATTAGCCCGGAAACTCAATGCTAAATTGTAGCTGTGAACACTCCTTTGAAAGGCAAAAGCAATACCGGCATCTAATGCGAAGTATTTGGGTGAATGAGATCATTTACTTTCTCAAATTAAATTACACTGAATTCACGTGGTTAAGAACACCGCGCTGAGCAATTGTGTGGGATGCTTTACAAATAGTTTCTGCAATAGTGTTTCCAAGTATTTACTTTTGTGTGAATTACTGTGCTGGAAACAGCAAAAGTGCTGAGGGAAGGGAGCTTATTTTTTTCCCACGCAGTTGCTTCCAGTTTCTTTTGGTGGCTTTCCTACCATCTAGAGGGTCACTTGCCTCTTCTAATCTTTCCTCAGTCCATGCTTCATCTTGTCAGGTAGCCCTGGGTCTCCTGTTTGGGGGTGGGTTTATGTGCTTCGGGGCGTTCGTGGTTTTGCGGGTTTTTTTTTTTTCTTTGTGGAAGTAAGGGGGAGATGATTTAACTATTTGCAGTGATTTTCTTTCTTAAGGCAGTTAAAAAGACCTTTTGGGACCATCAGGCAGCAAAAGTGCTGTCGTGTCTGTGAATCTCTGGTAGACAAATTTTAATCAAACACACTGCAATTCAGAAGAGCAGTTTGAAACCAGATAAACTCAGTATTTGGCTCTGTGTTCAGGGGAGGAGATTCCAGGCATTTAAAACAAGCTACAATTTTTTTTTTTCTACAGCTTTTGTATGGTATGAGATGGGTTAGACCGGCTGGAATTCTTTTGGGTAATGCTAATTAAACAAAAGTGTCTGCGAATGCAGCTGAGAATGTAAAACTGAGGAATATACTTTTCAATATTTATTCAAGGCATACATACTGTTTTTTTCTAAAACGCTTTTTAATGAATTAATTTGATTAAAAATGCACTTGTAGGAAGAGTATTGTAAGGTAAGCATTTTAGGGGTGATTGCACTGTACCATGTTACAATGAAATATCTCCTACAATATCTTGAATTTCTGTATTGAAAAATTCTGCCTGCAACCCCTACTTGTATACTGAGTATGACCAATCTTTTGGGAATGCGTACTTTCGTTAGTAATCCCAATTACGGTAATTTCATTTTGTCACATACAAGCAATTCTAAGCAAATATTTGAGTAGGTCTGTAGTCAGCAGTTACATCCTATTCATCAGGGTTTTGGAAGGGTGCTAGAAGAAGGGAGGTTGAATGGCATGCAGTGTTGTAGGATGGCTGCTATTAGTGGTTTTCCACATCGTACTTATGTGTCAAAAGGGTGGATTTTGGAGTTCATTGGTTTTCTACTTTATAGATGATCTTCAGTAAAGTGTAGCAGACCAGCATCACCTAGCAATTGAAGCAAAAGAAGATGGAGCAGGAAAAAATGCTTTTTTGATGTGGAAACATTTAATTAAAAATTGAAATACAATATGTATTCATACTGACAATGTTTCATTACAGTTTAAAAACATACATTAGTTTGAAGTGGTCTTTGATTGCAAACCACACTATTTCAAGCAGAAATGGCTCCTGAAGTTTGACCAGGGGATAGCTTTTTTCTACCCACTATTTACATGGAGAGCTCCTACCAGTAGAGGTGTCACCGAGTTAAATTGCTGGTATGACTGTGGTTTTGGTAGGCTCTACAGGTGCCAGACAGGTGGACGTTTCTCTGAGGCAGTAGAAATTCCTGCTAGAAAAGATGGTGGCTCTTGTATTTTCTGCATTAACTGTGAATAAGACAGAGGGATGTGAAAAGGAACTTTCTGACCTAAAAACTTTCGTATGTCATGCTACTGTGCTTCTTACAATGAGAAGCCCCTTCCGTCAGGATGTGTTTCTGTGACAAATGGTCAGGGAATAGAAAGAGAAATCTGTTTTCAGGAAGTTGAATGCAGATTGTAGTATTCACAATGTTGCTGTGGGAGAGCTATCTTATTGTAACATTAAAAGACTTTTTAATCTTTTTGTCACCGTGTTTTCCGATGTTTGTCCTCCTGTTAGCCCAAAAGTCACATTGCTGCACTACCCCGTGCTAGAATCGGGAGTAACCTCCAGTTATGTTACACGTTCTCTGGCTTCTTTAAGCTGCTGTTGAGCAAAATGCCTTTGCCAGCTTCATGCACATACTCTTCTATTATGTCTTTGGGACATCTTCAAAAGCATGCAGTGACCAGGCCTCTTTAATATCTGTTGTCAGTACTTTGTTTTATTCTCTGTAGGTTCTTAGTCTACGTGCATACAGCAATACTTTAAAAGGGCTGATGGCAAGGCTGTGCTTCTTGTGCAAGGCAGAAGTCCAAGCTCATACTTGCAGATCAGTGCTTCAGTTGTGTTAGTTGAGCTTATTCGCAGATTTACTTTAAAAAAAAAAAAAAGTAGTAAGTTATGGTTGAAACTCAAATACAGTGGATTTTGTGTTCTCAGTTCACTGCCACTTGAAATGAAGGTAATTACAAAAAAGTCAATAGAAGAAAGAAAAGTCTTACTATTCAGATGTTGAAATCAATGGCTTGGTCATCCAGTGTATTTTATGGTTGTCCTGGTTTCAGCTGGGATAGAGTTAAATTTCTTCCTAGTGCTGTGTTTTGGAGTTAGTATGAGAAGAAAGTTGATAACACACTGATGTTTCTAGCTGTTGCTAAGTGGTGCTTACACTGAGTCAAGGACTTTTCAGCTTCCCATGCTCTGCCAGGTGCACAAGAAGCTGGGAGGGAGCATAGCCAGGACAGCTGACCCATCTGCCCAACGGGGTGCTCCATTCCATACGGCGTCATGCTCAGTATATAAGCTGGGGGGAGTTGGCCAGGGAGGGGCAATCGCTGCTCGGGGTCGGGCTGGGCATCGCTCAGTGGGTGGTGAGCAATTGCGTTGTGC
>NW_009217244.1:0-6829 GCF_000690835.1 Fulmarus glacialis | reverse complement strand
GCCTCCCCATTGTCCAGGACAAAAGACCAGATGTGCTCCCAGGGTAGGGAAAATCCCACCCTCCGAAAGCCAGATCGGGCGTTTCCACTCGGAAGGGCCTCAAGGCTGTCGTTACGAGTACGTTCTGCACCAGCGCAGCTAAACCCCTTCCTAAACTGATTTCATTAATTCGGGACAGCCACTCGTCCACCCACGTACAGCGGGTTATTCTGACCGGCCGTACCCCGGCCAGCCGCTCCGCACCTGCAGACGTTTGTGTCAAGGGGGCCGCTTTTGCTTGTCTCTGTTTTTTTTTTTTTTCCTTAAAAGCCAATAAGTAAAATATAGCCCCATGATGGTCTTTTTTCCCCTCGTTTCTTGACTACATCCTCGCTCCCGAGTTAACGTCCTTCATCAGCCCTGCTCAGAAGCCTGGTGGATGAGCCCAGACGTGTGTGCTGACACATCCTTTTGGATGCCACTGCAACCCTGAGTGTATCCGTACAAACATTTTAACCCAATGATCTCCACATTAAGCCCTAGCCATTCAGCCCTAGCTTGTGCCTTAGCTAACACGTCTTCCAGAAAACACCCCAGTCTTCATTTGAAGACACCAAGAATGGAAAAAAACATCATTTTCCTTTGGATTTGTTCCAAAATGTTGGACCTGTTGGGGTTTTTTTTAACAATGAAGGTGATTAATTTCCAGTTTGACTTCATCTGGCTCTTGCTTCCAGCCATCCATTTGTGGTTTTTCCCCCTTGCTAGACTACAGAACCTGCAATGCCCGCTCTTTTCTCCCCGTGAAGGTATTTCTACACTGTCATCAAGTCACCTCTCAACCTCTTTTTTTAATAATGAAAACAGATGGAGGTCTTTAAGTTCTCCCCCCTGTAAGGCCATTTCTCCAGGCCTTCAATCATTTTTGTAGCTCTTTTCAACACTCTCCAACACCCCCTCTTAAATGCAGACACCTGAACTGGATGCAAAATTCCCAAATTAGTCTCCCCAGTCCCATAAAAAGGTAAAATCCTCTCCCAGCTCCTATTCACCATTTCCATTCTCACACATCCAAGAATCTCATTCAGTCTTTGGCTAAAACATCACACACTGCCAGGAAGCTTCCATCGAGCTGGTGCTCCACTACAACCCCCCCTCGAGTCCTTATAGAGAACCAAACCAGCCCAAACTACCCCCTTTGCTAAGACTGGAGCTCCTTCGTCCTTCCTAGGTGTTTCTCACTGAACTGCTCCGATTTCACGCCTCTTCAGGCCATAATAGTGTCTTTTGGTCTTTTACTGTAAATGCATAGTTTGCTAAACTGGATACTGACCTAGAACTGGGAAAAGGGAGATTTTTTTGCATCAGATGTTACAATTTCCTTCTTGTCCCTTTCCTCCCATTCCCTGTCATCACCACTCCTGGGTTTTGGTGCTCAAGGGTGGCAGACATCCACCCCCGCTGGGCTCAAGTCTGAAGACCCTCGCAGAGCAGAGGATTGAGCCAGCTGGCCACAGCTGGGCCATGTCCAGGTACCGTATGAGCTGACATGACCTTGAACGTGTGCTGGGCGGCACGGTGCCAGCGCTGCGGAGCACGGCCGGCAGCCGGCGTAGCCCCAGGCTCATGCCATCTCCCTGGCCAGGTTTCCAAACAGATCAGCACTGATCAAAGGGAGAGATTTTCGGCATGGGCGCCCGGTGTGGCCAAGCTCTACCGAGCAATGCAGCTGCCAGCAGAGCTTCTGGGAGCTGAAATATCTGAAACTCTTCTTCTCCCTTCCTTTTTCTTTCCCAGTTCAGCATTGCAGCTATAGTGTATACACACACTTTTCCATCCTCTGGGCTGTAAGCAGCACGGTCACTTATAGGCAGTATTATGGGTCAGTTTTAAAGAAATCGAAATAACATGCTGGAAAAAAATGCTTCGTACTGGAGAGCCGCTAACAATTCCCTCCTCTTTAACCAGCAGGTGATTTCTCTGTGGCAAACACCGCTTTGGGGGGAGGAAGATTACCAGGCAGGATGTTTTTTCCACTGAGAAATAGCTAAATTCTCAGGAAGCGATGCGAGGCTTGGCCTGCATCCATCCGCCTGACGCGGGTGGGCAGGGGGAGGCGGGCGGAGATGGCAGCAGCCGGCCGCTGCATGTCAGTGTTGCTCCACGCAGCGCGCACAGCTGTGCAACATCTGTCTCCCGCGCTGGAGCGAATCTACTCTCACCTAAAGCACTGCGTTGCTGGGGGGATTGGGGCTCTGAGGACGATGTGACAGCACTTCCCGGACAGAGGGACAGTCCTGTGTGTGTGGCACGACTGGCCAATGGTGCCTGGCTCCTTCTGAGGGCTCAAGGGGTGGGAATTCCCTGGTCCGGAGAATGTGTCTGGCCAGCAAGCCAGGGACACATCTCACCCCCCTCCTGAGCCCCATGCAAAGCACAGCACCCCCCGAAATCCCACCCTGGGGTCTAGCTCAGCATGGTTGCAAGGATAAAGGATCACCTAACATTCCCGCTCCAGGGACCAGGTTCAGAAGTGAAAGCCAGCGTAGCCCTGGGTAGGCGGGCTCCGAACGTCACCCTCGTTCCCGGTGCTGTGCTGGTGTAACCCCACCAAGCAGCAGCGCCAGGACCTGCGGGTCCGCTGCTGGGTTCCCCAGTGTAGCAGCCTCCCCGCACGGCTCAGCCGATGCCCGGGGCAGAAGGGATGCCGTGCAGAGCATCCCACTGGGACCGTGCATGGCTGCCCACGAAAGCCCTCCAGTAACGCAGAAGAGAGACAAAATCCCTACGTGATGAATAATTACTGCCAGAGTTGTTAGTGGTGTGGGGTACTCAAACCTCCACACCAACCTCATGCAGCTCTTGCTGAATTCAATAGTAACTCATGGTTTTGACTCCCCCCCCATCCCCTCCAGGTCCTGCTGGAGAAGACATCTATAATTTGGGGCCTGGATTTTCCTTCCATTGCCTTGGTAACGTATGTGTCTATCGTCTCAACGAAATATATATTATATTAAAGGTGTGAGGAGAAAGGTGAAAGATGGCGTGGACGCTGGAGGAAACACATTGTCCTGGGAACCCAACGTGCCTCCCACCTGCAGACTCACGTCTATGATTAACCACGCAGGTGGCCAGGGCGGACCCGTGGTTCATGAAAAGGGAAGCAAAAGATAACCATTTTGCTCTGATTTAGTGGAATAACAGTACTGACGGTGCCGCAGGCAAGGGGAGAAGGGGAGCTGGATTTATGTAGCGGAAACTCAGCTGTCCAGAAGTGAACAAAGCTCTTGTTGACTTTGGGGGCAGAGGGGGGTGTTGAATTCAAAGGCTGCAGTTTTGTTGGCTGCATGCCCAAGTCCTACAAACATCCAGGAGGGCTTGTCCAGGTGTTTCACCAGGCATGAAGTGAGTCAGTTCAGCTCAGGAGATGTCCTCCCAATCCAACATTGGGCTCTGACGGAGAAGCCATCCTCTAGATCCGCAACGCTTCTTCATGCTTCGTTTCCTCCTCTCCAATAAAGGAGGGGGTGGAAGACTTTCCAGCCTTAGGGGGAGGTCCTGAGGATTTTTTTGTCATAGAATCATAGAATCATAGAATCATTAAGGTTGGAAAAGACCTCTAAGATCATCCAGTCCAACCATCAACCCAACACCACCATGCCCACTAAACCATGTCCCCAAGCGCCTCATCTACACGTCTTTTAAATACCTCCAGGGATGGTGACTCCACCACTGCCCTGGGCAGCCTGTTCCAATGTTTAACCACTCTTTCAGTAAAGACATTTTTTCCTAATGTCCAGTCTAAACCTTCCTTGGTGCAACTTGAGGCCATTTCCTCTCGTCCTATTGTCAACTCTCTCCGGGGTAGCGTTTCCCTAACATCTGCCCGCAGCAGACCCCCGGTGCCTGCAGCGCCGGCAGGCGAGATCCGCCCCACCGCATCCCCAGGGCGAGCTCCCGGGAGCAGCCTGGACGGTGCGAGACAGCAGCCGCCACGCCAGGGACATTGGCAAAGGGACAAGGACGAGGATTCAGGGGAAGGACCAGGAGCTACCAGCTAAATAGCTTTGGGCTTTTTCATGTGTAAGTTTAGTTTTAGCATTAGAGCTTGTTATATGGCATCATTTGTCGCAGCAGTTGGCAGAGACATTGCCCGAGAGAGAAAGTGTGGTGATGCCCCATTGTGTTCTCAGCCACAAAGGCTGTGCTAGAAGAGGGTTAATCAACTCTTTTTTTTCTTCCCAACTCATTTGCTAGAGCAGTATCCACAAAACACCGCTCTGCTCCAGGGAGATGACAGGCCAAATCCTGGCTCACTTTGGGCCTGAACCCAACAGGGAGCAATCGAGCTGGAGCTGCGAAGGCAGCAGAGATCGTGACCCTGCTCTGCTCTGCCCAGGAGGCTCCGTGACCCACGAGGGAGGTGCCTGGGCAGATTACTCCCACCACAAGTATGAGCGAGTGGGGAAGGACGGCCATGCAGGGCTGCATCGCAGAGCTAGAGGTCGAAGGCAGAGATGTGGAGAGCCCGCGGAGATGCTGGGAGAGCCCCTCAGCGCGGGCAGCACCCCGTGCATCGCCCAGCGCTGGCAGCACCCCGCGCCCCAAAGCCTCGTGAGCAACTGCCTGGCGGGCAAGATGGCAGAAAATTAAGCCCTGGGTGTGTAGTCCCGCAAGGCTTCCTCGCCCGGACCCTCGATGAGCTTGACCTGCATGAATCCTGCAAACATCAGCTTTGCAGCTAGGAATTACCTTGCAGACTGCCTTACGGGTGCTAGGGAGCGAACGGGAGGCCCCAACCTGACAGCTGCCGGAGTACTGGAGCGGTTTTGAGGATCAGACCCGTGTTTTGGCTGCAGCTTGGCTCGCTGCGCTCTCTAAGCTGGATCTGAGCTTCCCCTCCCCAGTTTTCTACGGCACGGATGTTTCTGTGCAGCCAAGAGATTTGCTCGGTGACTCTTAACATAAACTTGGGAAATATTCCCTCAGCCAGGAAGTTATATAAAGTGCATTCCCTACGACGCACGATTTCTCTGTTGGCACCGTCGTGCCTGTGCAGGGAATATCCATGGTGATGGTGCCCACGGCATCTCGCCTGTATCGCCTGCGAACAGCAGAAATGCAGCTCTGATTTAAATAGGTGCAGGTGCTTGGAAAGACCACTTAAACAGAGTCATTACTCTGTTGGACAACGCAAGCGTGTCGAAATGAAAACATCAAAAGATCACTGCTATTTCATGGAAACATCGTGTTAGGGACAGAAAGAGAAACACATTTCTCCTACCGAGTCACAACATCCTCTTCCCAAACTTTTGGAATGAGTTATCTTGAGTTTTTCCATTTTGAAACAATTTTTAATATCTAATTTTAGAATATAAAATAAATCACCATGAAAACAAAAATGTTTTCAATTATTAAAATCTGTTTGACCAAGCACAAAATATTTTTTCCAGCCTATCTCTCGCAGAGAATTTTGAAACTTTCCAATGTCTCTCCTGGCTGGAAGAAAAGTCCTCGCCAGATCTCAGCTACCCAACCGGTCTGTCCACAGCCGGCGCAGAGAAGGTGTGTGAACACAGCCAGCAGAGCGTTGCACTGAAATCCTCTGGCTCTGCTACCAAGACTCCATCCCGAGGAGACCGAGATATGATGAAATTCACCCCTGTTATGAGAATCAGCACAGGCCACGTGAGTTATTTTATTCTTCAGAGCTTACGAGGCACCGAGGTCTTGGACGGGTGGCAGCACAAGGGTCATCATCAGCTGTTCACCTGGAGAGGAGATCCTGGCTTGGAAGTGACTTTTATTGCCATAAAACATCTCCGGTGCCTTGTGCTTGAAGCAAAACCTCCTGACGCTGTCCCAAATTTCCTCTGTGACTTCAGAAAGTCATTTAATCTGGGTGCCCAACCACACGGTGAGCTGGGCTGAAGGGGAGAGAAGGGGATGCTATTTCCAAAGATCGAGTGGGTGCTGTGAATCTGCCGGGGGGTAGGCTTAGCCCCCTTTTCCAACCAAAACGCTCATCAAGATCACTACGTGAAGAGCAGTCTCACAGTGCCGAGAACCTCGGATTCATGAACTGGTAGCGAAACTGCACAGGTTTCATGCATGAAAAGTGCATGGCTGGTATTCCCAACATTTTTCCACTGTTATTATTATTTACTTTGTGCATCCATGTAATTAGGACTGGCAAGGAAAAATGTGGAAAAGGATCCCATCCCAGCACAGGCGTAGGAAGTACACCAGGAATATATACAGGCATATGGTTTTAAAGCTAGCTTAGCTGCCAGCCCGGCGGAGCGTGCGCATGGCCGAGCCCCCAGGGAAGGGGAGCAGAAAGGCAGCTCGTGTGTCTGGTGACCCGCTTTGGCCACGAGACTCACGAGAACAAGACGGTATCTGATAATTTGCTGCCGCTCTGTTTTTCTACCCTGCCGAGAAGCGCACAGCACCTTCTCCTGCCTCGGCCCTTCCCCAGGTCTTTCGGCCGTGTCTAAGGCAAGAACAGCCCTGGCTTCTGCAGGGGACTTGTTATTGAACACCCTGAGGATAAGACTTGTTACGAGTTATTTGATTATTACGTTCAAGTGGTTGAGGGACTCGAGCCATCGAGTTGGGGATGGCTGAGCCATCCCAAAGGAAAGAAGGAAAGTGGGGCTTTCTCTTTCTGCTCTGCCATTCCCCCGGATCTGAGGCTCCCCGGTGGGTCACAAGCTCAGACGTTCATTGCCCAAAGCACAGCAGCACCCTTCTCACACAGAGCCAAGAAACCCCCCTTTTCTGCAATAACAGGCTCCTTCAAGCCCCTTGCAGTACATCTATTCATTAATTCACCCAGAGCCACAGT
>NW_009217243.1:3944-7181 GCF_000690835.1 Fulmarus glacialis | reverse complement strand
CTGGCCTGTATCAGAAATAGTGTGACCAGTAAGAGTAAGGAGGTGATCGTCCCCCTGTACTCGGCCCTGGTGAGGCCGCACCTTGAATACTGTGTTCAGTTTTGGGCCCGTCACTAGAAGAAGGACATTGAGGTGCTGGAGCGTGTCCAGAGAAGGGCAACGAAGCTGGTGAAGGGTCTGGAGTGATTCTATGATTCTATGATTCTATGATTCTATGATTCTATGATTCTATGATTCTATGATTCTATGATTCTATGATTCTATGATTCTATGATTCTATGATTCTATGATTCTATGATTCTATGATTCTATGATTCTATGATTCTATGATTCTATGATTCTATGATTCTATGATTCTATGATTCTATGATTCTATGATTCTATGATTCTATGATTCTATGATTCTATGATTCTATGATTCTATGATTCTATGATTCTATGATTCTATGATTCTATGATTCTATGATTCTATGATTCTATGATTCTATGATTCTATGATTCTATGATTCTATGATTCTATGATTCTATGATTCTATGATTCTATGATTCTATGATTCTATGATTCTATGATTCTATGATTTTATGATTCTATGATTCTATGATTCTATGATTCTATGATTCATTCTAAGCAGTCCATTCGAGAGTTTGAAGTAGTTTATTGAAATGGAAAGGAGCTTAAGTTTTGTTCCCTCTGAACATTTGTTGTGTAATGACCATTCCTGCATTTCCAAGTCAAACACATGAACAGAATTATATTTCATGTTCCCTTTTTTCTCTCCCTCTTACTGATTATTTGGTCAACTAACACTGCCAAGTATTACATCTCTTAGAGAGTCAGGAAAGTGTGAAATTGCCTTATAGTAGTGACAAGGATGAAGAAATCTTCCAGAGTCATTACTATGGCACTAAATATGGAGTAAAAATTAAATTTAGCATATACTATGAGCTAAAAGCCAAAGAAAGGAGAAAATATTTGGGTTATTTTCTCCAAATTATTTAATAGCCACTGATACAAAAAGATTTAGTTCAGAATCACAATCTGGAATTTGAGTTGTACTTCACCTCGTCTCATAGTTCTAAGATACAGTTAATTAAATTGAGTTTTTCCCACTAGCATTTTATTCAGTCCTACCTTTTCTGCATCACTGTGGTTGGGAACGGGTGAGAGAGAAGGCAGGTATGCTGACCTGAAATAAAAGGAATAATTTGAGTACTGCTTATGCCGTCCTTGTTAAAACTGTTGCTGCATAGCAAGACTGGATGATTAAAATGCCTCCTTTTGCATTTGTAACGCCGGAGTCTGAAGATTTCGGGTCTCTGCTTTTAACACATAAGCTCAAAGAAAATGTTTACTGGACTGATCTGGAGAGATGTGTTGAGTTTCTGGGAGGGTACATAGATTATCATTCAAGGCATAAGGAGGGAAAAATCATGGGATTCCATCTGCCGAACCCTTTATCAGTAACAGAGAACTGGGTATAGCAGTGACATTAGACTGTACACAGGCACCAGACATATCTGTATTTGAGCACGAGTCCCGGGGGCACATGGGCGTAGCATAGGGTTAGAAGATACATGTATAACAGCAAACTCCACGTCTTTGTTTTCTTCAATTATCTTACAAATGGAAGGAATCTCTGTAGAAGAAGCAAAGGAAAAGTTCTCACCAGTTTCCGTGTTTGAGGGAATTAGTATACCTTTTGTCAATGCAAAAGTTGACTAGTTGCCTGCGGCAGCTCTTTCTCCCATCTGTGACTTACCGCTTAAAAACCTTTTTGCAGTAATTCAAGACTTTGTTCCCTCCTCTCTGAGTTATGACACATGACTACATACAGGACTATGCTAACACATTAGAAGGAAATTTCCTGTGTTTTGTAGAATTACTACTTGTGATTTTTAGTGGAAGTATTCATAGGATTAATATTATAGTCACTCTCCAAAATCTTTGCTGTCTTTCAGCTTGGTTGGCAAGTATGGAGTCTCATTCTCCATACTGAACACTATGTCAGGTGTGGAATTTCAATTAACAGCCTTCAGACAGAACATTTGAAGGGGAAGATATATTTTACTCTAAGGGAGCTTGGTACAGTCAGATCAGGATTGTCAAGATCTCAAATTTTTCATCTCTTGCTTGGTTGCATAAGGCAAATCATAGAATCACAGAATCATAGAATCATTAAGGTTGGAAAAGACCTCTAAGATCATCGAGTCCAACCGTCAACCCAACACCACCATGCCCACTAAACCATGTGCCTAAGCGCCTCATCTACACGTCTTTTAGATACTTCCAGGGATGGTACTCAACCACTTCCCTGGGCAAATGGATGATGGATGTGAAGAAGACAGATTCTAAGTGAAGCTTTTGGTGGTTTGTGAGTAGGCTGGATGCAACATCAACCTAATTTTTTTTTTTTTTTAATCTATCGGGCATGCAGTTGGAGCAATGGATGTTAATAATGAATTATTGTGAAAATCAGATAAAACTTTAGAAGATGTCACTACATTAAAATTGCAATCATTCATGGAAATTTGACAGGGAAAACACAAGAAAAATCTAAACTAGATGATATCCAACAGAAAACTTGACTTTCACTTGAGGTTCTTGGTGTTACCTCCTTAATCACCTTAACAAGAAAATATTTGAGACTAAAAGTAAAAATCAGGAGAAAAGGTAAACAAATAACCCAACACATGAAATGAATTTCCCAGCTTTTATGGGAAACTATGCTATCCATATTTGCAAAGGGTTTTGTCAAGAACCTGGATGTGAGTAATTTTGTCTGAAATAATCCAGATAAACAATTTTAGATTAGCTGGTCCTGATCCATCGGTGCTGTCCAGTAGAACACCTCAGATCTAGTGGTGCCCCAGTGTTTTACCCTTGACTGCTCTCCTAACTTTCTGTTTAAATACTGGTACAAGTTACTGCAAATAAGGACAGCAGACTCTATTGGTGAAGGCAACTTCATCTTCTCTTCCATAATTGGTAACAAAGATAATACCTACATGAAACATCAAGATGTTTGGCCTCGCAGCTGTATAGAAAGACATTGCATTGGTACCATGTTTTTACATGTCTTGAGTTCTGGTTTTACACTCTTCCAGTCAGTAATTTATTATTTGCACACTGCAATCTGATTTGAAGCAACTGTAAAAAGCTTTCCTCATAATTCTTCTTGACTAAGTCATTAATTAGTATTCATATTTTTCCCTATTTTATACATGCTCTAGCCTCAT
>NW_009217243.1:0-3913 GCF_000690835.1 Fulmarus glacialis | reverse complement strand
AAAGAGTATCTTAACTTATAGCATTTTCGTCACTGGTAAATATAGCTAGCAGATCTTGCTACAGAGAAAAAGAGCATGAGTTACTCATTTATATTATTTTAATTGTTTGAATTTGGCAAGAAAATAGAATGAGATAAAGAACAAGCTTTGACTGACGACAAAATAAAACTGTGTAAAATGCAATGACAAGGAGACTAAACTGTTCAACAGGCATGTAAAAAAAAATGTTAGTTCTTCTTGTTCTATAGAGATATAAATTACAAGTTTCATCACACTGCTAAACCCTCAAAAATGTGTAGTCATTATAGCCTGGTTAAAATAATAATTTAAAATCTCCTAACTGAGAGCTATAGTGGTAGCTCAGAATAAATACAGATAAGATAAACACTGACACTAAGGCTGCTTCTGCTTTGTGGACAATCAGGCTGAAGCAATCTTAGTAGGAGCCCTCATGAATTTGAATTGTCATGTTTTCTGGCTTCATCATCAGGCAGAAGAGAACATTTGTACAAAATGGGTAACTAAAAACCCCATTAGCTGTTCCTTCAGAGCAGAAAGTAAGTATTCAAGATTAAGGAAATATTAGAAATACCAATATGTTTCATCTCAGAAAATAATATTTGATCAAAATAGTTTATGTATGGTTTCCTCTGTGTGTGTGTGTAATGCATACATAATACATATAGAAAATACAAAATTATTTTGGCAGTTGGATTATTGTGGATTAATGCAACAAAATCAATACCATGTTTGTGTTCATTTTCCTTTAATAATTTACTGAATATGTTTTTTAGAAGGAATAGTCATAGAATTTGTGAATTTAAAACTGGTATTTTGTGTGAATTCCTAATTAGTAAAAATGTGAATGTGCATTGCAGAAGTATGGTTGAAATGTCATCTGACTAGATATTGTAGTATATGCCTACACCCACTTGAGACTAACCAATATGGTAGAAAATGAACATGTAATGGTGATACAAGGCAATGGGAAAACACCCAGCCGTAAGCATAGTTTATTTTTCTGAGCAGCACAGGGACTCAAGACACATTGAGAAGATCTGAATGTATTTCTATTACTTTTCCACTGCCATAAATGTTGGAGCAGCTGAGGGCATATGTAAACCAGGATGGGGGTAGGCTTGTGCGTGCCATTGTGCTGGTCCATCCACCCAGCCAGGGTACATCAGCAGCGACCACCCTTCCCATAGCGCACCCCAGCATATCCCCTCCTGGCTAGAGATCACCAGCACAGAAACAGCTGCCCCTGCTCCACGGTGCATAACCTCTCTAGTTTGTGTCCCTTGAAGACACCTTCTCATCCTTTTTCTACAGCCTTCAATGCAAACCAGGAGGAGTGGTCAGAATATCTTTAGTTATTGTGTTGGCAACCCAAATGAGGCCAGGGCACATGCAGGCCCAAGCATTTGCATGTGGTCATCCATAGAGATTTCCAGAATGATCCTTTGCACTTTTTTTCAGCTGGGCCACCTACTAGTCCCCAAACCAACACCCAGGTGCTGTTGGAGCACTAGTGTAGATCAAGCATCATTCCCTGCTGGCAGCTGCATGCAGTCACTTATTCAAGGGGTAGGGGAGGAGTGGGATGCATACAACCTGTGACATGCTACTTGGGCCTTATGCCCTAGCCTATTTATTTAGTAGAATCGCTTCAAGGACCAAGTTCAGCCTTGCTCAGTATGTGATATCTATAGCTTTTAGTAAGATCAGAGAGACCTCAAGCACTCTAACTTAGGGAGGCCAGAGAACTGGAAATACCCTCTGCCGATGGTCATTGGGCCTTTACAGAACTACTCCCTAGATGAAAAAAGTAGGGTTTTTTTACCGTCCTTCAGAAAACACATGTATTTGCTGGTGTGAACCATATCTTGGAATTTAATTTCAGCTTTGAGGAATAGACAAAAAGATATTCGTATTCACTAAACATCATAAAGTGAGTTAATTGTCCTATGTCTACAGACATTTTTTATTGCACACCTTTGAAAATATTCTTACAAGGAGCTATCCATGCTCAAACAGAAATATAAACCAATTTCCCCAGGGCAATAATAGAGGATGGCACAGCTGTAAGCAATTAACACTTACCTTCTAGATTCTTAGTTTAAGAGACAACACGTCTGATGTAAAGTGACCTATGCTTGCCACCAAACAGTTCTCAAAAAAAAAAAAAAAAAATAGCATTGTTATAGCAGCAGTTTGTGAAATCTATGGGTCTGTAAGATCAACATATACCTCAAGGGAATTCCTGTAGACTCTCAAAGTATTTTAGAAACACTCTCTTGCTTCATCTCTTTAGATGATAAACCCCAGCAGAGCACATAAATTTTTGTTACCCCTCTGAAACACACCCCTTGCAAGTGAGTTATTCTAACTGTAATTATCTATTTCCTGGTGAATTTATGAACAGTTAAGCAGACAGTTACTGGTTCAGTGAAACAGCTTTGCACTTATGAAATGTGAGATATCATCATAAAACACCTATTTAAACATGGTAAAACACATTTTTAAAACACCCATGTTTTTTAAGGCCTTGGGTATACATTCAATTGAGTGTTGTGCATTTACACTGCAGATATTAAATGCGGGATTTATCTCACCTGCCTTGAGAGAGCCAAAGTGAGGAAGACTACATCAGCAACAGTTCATCTTTGGCTTTTTGAAGAGAGTAGTAAGCATGGTTTTTAGAGATCAGTTTGTGGGATCTTTGCTAAAGGTCTTTATTTGCTAACGTGAATCCTGCCAGAAAAGACAGAGTATATTTTCAGCAAGGTTCTGACCTGTTTTCAGGCTTTGCAATATTAATTGAAACTAAACCAAACCCCTATTAATCTTTTGATCTGCACGGTACTTCTCCATAGAAACTCTGAAGTTTTGCCTATTTATTTCATTTCTGTTGTGATTTGTTTTATTGTGAATATTGGCCAATTTAGAGTAAATTGTCTAGCTAAAATAATCAGGGGAAAAATGGATGTTAGAGATCAACTCATCCAATTGCATTAAATGAGAGAGAAGATTTTCTTTACTCATTTAATTAAACCAAATAACACCTGCAAGACATACCTACTCTTCAAAATGGAGTGACATGTATGCTGTACTGGGATTCATTCCAGGACTAGCATCAAACCTTAAGGAGTTTCAGTCAAAATGAGAAAAGTTAAAGTGCTGCTTTAAAATAGGGTTGTATGCAGATCACCTGTGATTTCTTCCCTCACAGATATGGGAAAGAGCCCTTTTTCTTTCAAAATGGATTTTTTAAAGTTATTTTTAAAGGTGAAACAAAACAAATCCAGTCATGCTGTCTACTGAAGCTGTTCTGTTACAGGAAAAGAGAATAAGAGAAAGTGTATAAAACAAGAACTTTTAAAAATTCAGAAAGATCCATTTCCTTTTCCCTTTCTTAAGCTCTCCACAAGGTGAGGGGACCTCATTTTCCTCCTCTGTATGTGCTATGCTTAGAGTATGCAAAAAATAAACAAATGAACAAATATATATCCTCCAAAAAGATTTGGCATTCAAAATTCCTGCTTCCAGTCTTAAGCAGTTTCTCTAAGCATACTTCCCTGGAGTCAAAAATATGTTTTTAATGGCAATTTTATGATGTTATTGGTGCAGGCATAATGAAATAAGAAAACTAACTTATTAGCTAGAGTTTGGGGAGGAATTTTATGGTCACTTTGTATTACAATTCTGAATTCTGAATAGCTGCTAGAAACATGTTTTAAACATTAGCAGTATAAGATACTCTCAGTTATAAATACACCAGAAAAGAACATTCTATTTGTTTACAAATGAAGATAATAAACAACCTTTTCCACTGTTGCTCCCTATAGCAGCTGATTTTCAACAGGTGATGAATCATTAGCATACACATATATGTTCTAGAATATTTTTATAT
>NW_009217242.1:354-8951 GCF_000690835.1 Fulmarus glacialis | reverse complement strand
CCTGGTCTAGTGGAAGGCGTCCCTGCCCACAGCAGGGGAGGTGGAACTAGGTTATCTTTAAGGTCCCTTCCAACACAAACCATTCTATGATCTATGATTCTATCACTCCTTTTTGGTTACAGTTGCTATTACCAAATGCTTTCAATTATGATGATGACATGACCAATTTTCAGCAAAAATAGAGCTGGGTTGAGCACATCCGGGAGTATGAGCAGTGCATTTCAAGATAACAGAGGTTCAGACAAAGTAATGAAGATAAGTCCTAGGATTACAGGAAATTTAACAGAAAGAAATCAAATACGTGAAAATATCCTTGCCCATTATTAGGTCACACAAAAAACACAGAACTTTAATCACTGATACCATCTGTTCATTTCTAAAAGAAGCTTGCAGTGATAATAACAGTCCATTTTGGTTTCATTCTAAACAGGATGAATATTAGTCAAGAATGTTTTCTCATAGATTAAGCTTGAATTAATGGTTATTCATCTCCAGCTTTAGTAATTCATATTTGTCTAATAATGGCCTAATTAAATTAAGAAATTCCTCAAATGAGTAGTGTCAGAAAGTTACAGCTACTTGAAAGATTTTTGGTGACTCGTGAAATAAATCGGTCATGTTATTCTACCTGCTATAATGTGAATAGGGTCAGCATAAAATTCACATGACATTTGCCCTAATTCTTACTTCTGTTGGCTAAGCCTGAGGGCATGTTCATAGCATGTAACACAGCACAAGGCAAACAGCCCCGAGTAAGGTTCAGAGTAATTGTTGGTTCACAAAACATGGTTCAAAGTTGTGGATAAACACTAGGGCAAATCCCAGAAAATATAAATTATTATGCTGAGTGCTAGCTACAAAGCCTTCCCTCTAAAAGGCTATTTAAGTGAGGTATGCCGTACTGACTCATGTATCTTCCATTTTCAGACTTAGTTTAACCACACCTGGATCGTGAAATCTCCCTTCTGCAGCAAAGACCCTGAGGCTGCAGTTTAGAGGTTTAGGTTCTTTGCCAAGCAATAATGTATTCCCTGAGAGGTGAATGATGGAGAAATTTAAACCACCCTAGTTTTCTGCAACTAGTACATATAATATTGGAGAGGGCTTTGGTTTCTGAAGTTGTCCATCAGGAATCTGTGATGGTGAAGAAATTAGTGCAAAACTAAATTAAACACCTAAAAGTAGAATTTTATACTTAGAACAAAAAGCATTTCCAAAAGAAAGAAATCACCATATGTGCAAAGGGAGTGCAGGGTATGATTACTGCCTCACGAGACGTATGGTAGTCCACATACTTCACTCTAGCACATGCTTTGTTTACCCAAAATATTTTTTAGCTTGAGGGGTTTCAGAATTTTAATGTAAAATTTCTTGATGTACTTTTTATTATTTAAAAGGAAGATGCTGTCGAGAACATCACAAGCATTGTAAATTATTGTTTATATGTCAGGACGTAGGTGCCACTGTTAAACCTATTTACAAACATCCGTGTTCCTTTTTAGAACTAGAAAAAAAATTTGGATAATCAGAATATATTACTGAACATGTATGTGGTTGTGTCAAACATGCACTACATTAGATACTACAATGGAGTACCTGGATGGATAGCTAGTTGTACAGAACATAAACTAAATGTGGGGCTTAGGATAATGGACTACTTTGAATTTCAGTCCTTTTATAAGATTGATGGGATGACAGAATATTTGGTTTTGTATTTAAAGTAATCTTGTACCTAAAAGAAGGGGCAAATTATATATGAAATAACTTTAATCCCTGGGTATCATCTATCCTTATGGAAGTGAGTGGCAGAAGAGAACGGACTGTTTCTGCAGAGTGATATGGTATCATTGTTTATTTCTGTAACTGAACTTTCTGTATATTCTTAAATGTATGGCTTTATCATTAAAGATAAAGAGCAATGTGAAATATGTATTTCAGCCAAAGAACAATGAATAAAGTGGAAAAAATTGTGATACAATAATGGTTTGCCTAGCAGTTTCTAATGCTGGTTTAAAAGCCAGGTATTCCAAAATTCATTAGAATTACACTCTCACATAAGACCTCAACAAAACCATTAACAGCAAACTCTACTGTGCTATCGTACAGCAGTTTGACAATATAGCAATGTCAGCTGGAAGATGTGTTTTTCCAACAGAGCTGACATAGCTATACTGGGAAAACTTTCCCTTTTATATAGAGGCATGGACTATGCCTAAATATAACTATGTGTTTAGCCATAGTAATTTCAGCTTTTTAAACTGGTAGATGGAGGAATTAAGGGCTGCATAAATGTATGTCAATCACAAAAAAGATAAGGTCAAG
Source organism: Fulmarus glacialis (assembly GCF_000690835.1). Lineage (NCBI taxonomy): Eukaryota > Metazoa > Chordata > Aves > Procellariiformes > Procellariidae > Fulmarus > Fulmarus glacialis. Next base: position 6,629 of record NW_009217242.1, on the reverse strand, counting down.
TCTTATGCTAGTCTCTAATATGCAAGGAAAAATCTCACTGTTGATAGAAGTGTTTACTGGTTATTGGATCTTCTACTAGAGAATGGGGGACCATGAGGATACTGAGCATTAGATTGGTCCCATCCTTATTTAGGCTACTGAATAAAACAGAAATATAAGTACAGTGGGCATCAGGACAAACTAGAAAGAAGTGCAAAATATGTTACCTATATTATGTATAAAATGTGCATGATTTCCTTGAATTAGTGAGTTTTGCCATTAATTCACATACAGCAAGATATTATCCAATTTTTTTTTTTTTTTATTTTTGTCACTCAGCATAGTAGAAGTAGGTCTTGCATTGGCAATTCATTATTTAAAGGGAATTACTGCTATTCTGAAACTGCATACAGTAGCAATCAGAATTAAATGGGAAGGTAAAAAGCTAAGGTCACTTTTGAGAATTGTATTTAACATTCAGATATTCCTTTCCTGCTTTGAAGTATTAACCTAAGTGTTTATCAAAGAAGACACAACCTTAACCTCTGGCTATTTAAACTGAATAAAGACCAGATGTTATAATTCTAGGTTTGGGTGCAAACGGCATTTCTCTTTAAGAAGCAATGCATTTTGTCATAGCAATTTGTGTAAAGATAAGAAGTCATGAAGTAGGCTGCCAAGTTCTCTATGGTTCATTTGTTATGATTTTTGCTTTTGACACAATGACATGGGTTCAAGTCTCAAAGTGGCACTCCGTAGCGCTCTACTGATAGAAGAGCTATCTGTACTTTAGGTGATATTTTAATATAAGCTTTCTGGCAGTTATCCAAATGTATGCTAAAAATCATAAGAGGCATTTTTGATAAGAGTTGGAGATAATAGCACTCTCGTGGGCAGCATCTCTTCTCTCTATAAAACTCACTCTGATACCCAAGATTGTCTGTGAGCTATTGCTGACCACATCTGTAATGGCTGCTTTATTTTCCGCAATGTCATTTTGTAACAAATAACCCATTATCCTTCAGAGATATTCAATATCTGGGATTTGAGGAGCATTTAAAAATCAAATTCTATTCAGAAGCCACTAATCTATGCCACACAAGCTTTTGTCACTTATTATAGATTAACTCCTTGATCCTAGGAACTGTTTCACTTTTTATACGCCAAGGCAATATACCCAGATTCTCTGAAGACTAGCCTGTTCGGTGATGAGTTAGTAGGCAGTAGAAAAGTACAATACCTGGGTATATGCAGGTGGGATAAATAGGTTACCATGAGGGTAAGTGTTCTTCTAGGGTTCTGTCAAGCACCAGGTTTTCCCTGCAGGTCTGGTTAGTCCTGTCAAGAAGTAAAGTTTGTTCATCCAAAGTAACAAGAATGAATAAGACCAGTGGTTTGGACTGTTTGATATTGATCTTTTTGTAAAATGTTCTTTTGCAGTCTTCAGTCATTGGCATTTTCCCTTTCAAGTCATGTTTTTTTCTTTTCTTAGGTGTGTACAGTTCTCAGTTTATTTTGCTATGATATATTTGAATATTACTGTCAGTATTGGTGACATTTTTGTGGTGAGAGCTACAGAGTATATGCTTTTTCTCTATTTAACAAAAATCTTTTTTACAGATAGAGTAGGAACAATACGGAATGTTCCCATAACCTTTATCATATTTTGGACAGTAATAAGGGTTTAGGAACTTCATGAAAACTTTAGGACTTTAATTAGGAAGGCATAGTTGACATACCTGAATGCGTGTAATAAATATACACAAGATACTTGATACTGTGGAAACCATAGGAAGTGCTATCTGTATCCATCCCCGATAACTGATTCTCCTCTCACATTATTATTACACTGATAAACTCTTCATTAGGCTTTCTACTGATCTGTGCAAAAGGAAGAGAAAAATAAAAATAAAATCCCTGTACTTTGACCCTCAAATATCTTATATGTGAGGATGTCCTTACGCCTCTTGTGATAAGAAAATAAATTATTTTGACTGATGGGAACTATTGACCTATTCATCTTCAAATTTATGTTGTTTCCTTTGTTAACACTTTCTGATTCTACAGATAATTCTCTGATAAAAGATTTTTGAGCAGTTGTGTTTTGATAGCTGATGGAATGGTATTTTTCATCTTGCGACAAGGGCTTTGTGTAGTTTAGTTTTCAGTGGCTGGGGTAATAGTGTGTTAAGTACTGTCCAGTCAGGAAATAGAATTCAAGTCAAGAAATAGGATTAAAATCAGTTATTCCTTTGCGTCTAATTCAGCTGAACCTGTGTTAGAGGTTGTGGTGCCACAGAGTTAATAGGTATTCATATGAATTACCTAATGCACATACAATAAGTAGTCTGAAGTCTGAGGAAAAAGGGGTAATTTATCTTTATCAGACTACAGTTACAGCTGTGTTTGAGAAAGTCTGTGAGGTTGCAGGGCACTAAATGGATTTGCTGTTGTATTGACTGAATTCTTCAAGAATACTTTTAAAAAAAAAAAAGTTTAAAAAAAAAAAGAAAAGAAAGAAAAAGAAAAAAAATCCCTGGGGGGATGGGGGAGTCGGGGGGACACGACCAACACCAAACAAAACAAACCCCTTAACTTTGAAATCTGAGTTTACATAAAGAATGTATTTCCATATATGTTCAATATCTACTATTAAATGTCAGATTTGCAAAGAAATTATCCCTTTTGGATTCAGCTTGGTACAATTTTTTTTTTTAAATATTGCGGTTTAGGCACCATCTGAAAGTGAAGTTATCAATCTTTTAAGTCTCATGCCGCATGATCTTCCATTCAGAGCCCAGAGAATTGATAGATATGGGAAATAATTTAAAATTTGTCCACTTCATATGCTTTCAATTTGTGATATTGAAAATAAGATGCCTTAGTCAAGTATGTGTTCATACTGTACAATATTTGATAAAAGATAATGGGAAGGTGCTCATTGATTCAGCATCTCATGATTGCTGGTGTTCACCAATGCAAATAAAAAGATACCTTCACATCCCTTTCTGCCACAAACATACATAGTTTTAACAGAGTTAGGCTGGAAGTGAGAACTACACAACGGAACGAGATGATTTTGAAGAGGATTTGGAATGAGAATGGGGGAGAACAGTCATAAGTCAAGGAAAACTGATTGGGCATAACATAGAGGTAGCTGCTTGATAAGTAGTTTTCTGTTGATATATGGGAGGTCAGCCTGTAAGACACTTCCTGACTTATTAAGAAACAGTTATCAATAAGAGTAAAAGAATACCTAGCCGAAGTATAAAAAGGTGTTAATGAAAAAAATACACTAACAGGAAATGAATTAGGAAAAAGATGAAAGTAGCACGGAATAGCTACATAGTATTTCAAAGGCGAAGACAGTAAGTTTGAATTTTTCACTGAAAGAGGTGAAGAGTCACTGAAACGATGGGTTTTGATGAATATATTTTGTAAAGACTAAAAATAAAAAGCTCTGCTTAAGAAAGGCTCATTACAGAGGATAGTCACCCAGCAAATAGTACTGTGACCTCTATTATTTGTCTGTGCCTTGTTGAAACATTTCTTCTGTATCTCATTGATATATCTTTCCTTCATTATCTCTTTAACTTACAGGGCATGTTAAAGAAATTAGGAACCCATTATGGTTCTTGTGTGCATTTTAGTAATACATTCAAGTGATCTATAACTTAGGTGATAAATTGTTTTGTTACACATCAGGTTTTATTTGTCTACAGCATGTTTATATAATATATACAGAGCAGGTTCAGCGCTACTTTTGCAGTCTAGTGAAGCTCAATGGATACGGATGTAGCAAATATTTAGGCTTCATCAACAATTCCAAAGATTTATATCAGCAGAATGTTATACAAAAACCCTGTATCTGTATTGTGAACATTTCTGTTTCACTTTCTTATGCTTACTCACATACATGCCCTATGTGATCTATTTTTTATCATACAGAAGAGCTATTTGTAGACAAGTGAGGTAGTTCCAGAGCAGAAGCAGTCCCACTCTCTGAAGAGCTTTTTTTTTCCTTAGGATGTGATATTCAGAATTGAATAAATAAATGGACGAATATTCAGAGCATATCATGGTGCTAACAAACCTGCTTTGTTGAGACCACACATAAATCCACTGAATGTATGGACTTGCACAGGTCTATCATTTATAATTTCATTACAAATTACTTAAAAGTGAAGTCTAGCAATACTTCCTACATTTTTATTATACTGTGTTTCAGACAAATAAATACATTCAATACATAATGTTATTCCGAAGAGTTTTCCAGAATTAAATGAGTTGCGTTAGATGCCCTAATGGCAAGGAAGAGATGTTGCCTAACCAACTTTCTGGACTCTGCCGGCAAAGGTTTGCTGCAATGTCAGAATTAGAGCCACATTGCCCTAGCAATGTTGGAAAAAACAAACTCTTGGGGCTGAAGAACTCTTTACAGAATCAACATCTGTATCCTGAGGATTATATGAAATAGGAATGTCAAATTTAAAATGTAGGAAACCAAAAATGTATACTCTAAGTTTGATGAAGGGAAATGACTTTAAACTGTTCCTCTACAGCCTCACTGCAACTATTATTTGATTGTATCACATGTAATAACATCAGCTGATTAATCTACAGACACACAACTTAGGTGACAAAATTACTAGTTGTAGATAACTAAAATGACTAAAATATATTGGTCAGTAACAGTGGCAATAATCTGTGATTCTAACTTGAATGATATGCATAATAGGGAGTGGTACAAATGACATATAAGAAGTTTCTGACAAAACTGAACTAATACACTTAATGGTTCCAGGAAACATGCGGTATAATTTCGGTGACTCAGGCCTGTGGTATAATTCAGGACACGTTGACGTCTCTTCCTAGTCTACTTAGCTCTGTGATGCTTTAAAAGCTTACTAGACATACAAACACTCTAACAAAGCTAAGAACAGATTGATAGTGGTAGCTGAGATCATGTGTGGCAGATGATAGACTTTGAAGGCTTAGATTTTTTTTAAAAAGCCCTACTATCAGACTGTGTATGTCTGATTTGCACTTTCAGTGTAAGCCTGTAGGGGAACAAGGGCAAGACTCCCCGCTAGACCCCAGTTACGTTCTGTCACTCCAGTCAGATAACTTGGATTTGCTGCTGTTTTGCTCCAGGGAAGTGACATGCTGCAGCCCGCAGCAGCATGCCGCTCAGTCTGGCCTCTGCTCTGCTAAGCTTCAGGTGTAAGATCATCCTTTATTTTATTTTTTCCTTTTCTCAAGCTTTTCTCTGGGTTTTAGGAAGTGAAAAGGATGAGTAGGTTGTTGCTTAATTTATTTTGTCAGCATGACTTTTGGATTTAGATTTCCAAAGCTGATTAGGGGATTAAGCTGCACAACTGCCATTAATGTCAACCTCTTTTTAGTTAGTTTGAGAATTAAAACATGCATCTTTGGGTTTTACAATTTAATGATGGTATAAATTTTATATAAAAAATATGGGATTCTGTAACAGGGAACATTTGGGACCAACTTTTTCTTTTTCTCAGCTAGTTCTACAAGAAACTTGTGCTGGACAATGGTGGACCAAGTCCTTGTTCTCATAGGGAATGTCAACTTACTAGATGTCTGCTGAAAATACAATACAGCAGAGAGGAAACAGTCTAGGAGGTTCCTGGAGTGTGTGGAAGATAACTTCCTGACACAGCTGGTGAGCGAGCCAACTGGGGAAGGCGCCCCGCTGGACCTGTTGTTTGTGAACAGAGAGGGACTTGGGGGTGATGTGATGGCTGGAGGCCTTTTTGGGCATAGCAATCACAAAATGATAGAGGTTTTGATTCTCGAAGTAAGGAGGGGGGCCAGCAGAACCACTACCTTGGACTTCCAGAGGGCAGACTTTGACCTGTTTAGGAGACTGGTTGACAGAGTCCCTTGGGAGGCAGTTCTGAAGGGCGCAAGGGAGTCCAGGAAGGCGGAACATTCTTCAAGAAGGAAGTCTTAAAGGCGCAGGAGCAGGCTGTCCCCATGTGCCGAAAGACAAGCCAGCAGGGAAGAAGAATGGCCTGGTTGAACAGAGAGCTTTGGCTGGAAATCAGGAAAAAAAGGAGAGTTTATGACCTTTGGAAGAAGGGGTAGGTAACTCAGGAGGACTACGAGGGTGTTGTGAGGTTATGCAGGGAGAAAATTAGAAGGGCCGAAGCCCAACTACAACTTAATCTGGCTACTGCCGTAAAAAGCAATAAAAAAAGATTCTATAAATACATTAGCAACAAAAGGAGGGCTAAGGAGAATCTCCATCCTTTATTGGATGCAGGGGG
>NW_009217242.1:0-335 GCF_000690835.1 Fulmarus glacialis | reverse complement strand
GCTTTGTCTCAGTCTTTAATGGTAGAGACCAGTTGTTCTCTGGGTACCCAGCCCCCTGAGCTGGAAGACAGGGACAGGGAGCAGAATAAAGACCCCACAGGCGACCCACCTCGTAGATGAGGGAAAGGCTGTGGATTTTGTCTACCTAGACTTTAGTAAAGCTTCTGACACTGTTTTCCACAGCATTCTCTTGGAGAAACTGGCTGCTGGTGGCTTGGACGGGCGTACTCTTCTCTGGGTAAAAAACTGGCTGGATGGTTGGGCCCAAAGAGTTGTGGTGAATGGAGTTAAATCCAGTTGGTGGCCGGGCACAAGCGGTGTTCCCCTCCGCATTG
>NW_009217241.1:0-5684 GCF_000690835.1 Fulmarus glacialis | reverse complement strand
CAAGGGAGGTTTAGGTTGGACATTAGGGATAATTTATTTTCAGAAAGAGTGGTCAGGCCTTGGAACAGGCTGCCCAGGGCAGTGATTGAGTCACCATCCCTGGAAGTATTTAAAAGACGTGTAGATAAGGTGCTTAGGGACACATTTAGTGGGCATGGTGGTGTTGGGTTGGTGGTTGGACTCGATGATCTTAGAGGTCTTTTCCAACCTTAATGATTCTATGATTCTCTGGAGATGATAAAAACCCACCACGCGAAAGTAGAAAAAAGAAAAGGGGGGCGGGGGGGGAGCAAAGAAAGAGAGAGGTGTGCTTTTTCTACCCAGATTTTTACTTATTCCGGATTGCAGCCTGGATCTAGTTTGCTGTTGAGTTTCAAAAGCATTTTCCATTGTTTTCATATTTCAGTTTTATTCCAGATGTTCTTCCTGACAGTTTTTTGTTGTGTTTTTTTCTTTTTCCATAGCAAAACCCATTCAATTCTTTCCTAGAATAGTGGGTGTTTCCTTCCTTCTAGCCTTTTCTTTCTTTACAACATTACACTCTGCAACAGCTGTTGTATATAAGAGCAAGGAAATCTCTGAGATAAGATCCCCTCCCTTCCATTGGCAACTAGACTTTGCTAAGTATCTTGCTGTGACCATCCCCAGTATCAGTTCTGTGTTTCCTGAATTCAAAACTTCTTGGACTCTACCTACCCAGCTGTTTTGATGGGTGGTATATTGTCACCAGAAAGTCTGAAGAGTTTTTATTCATGGTCAATGCACAGCTGGATCGTCACCTAGTGTTTGTTCTCCATCCCAAGCTGTTCCTTCAGGTGTTCAGACTGCACTCTGCAAAGAAGCCTGTAAAAGCAGCTGTAAACAAGGAGACATCACATGGGTTGCCTCTTACAGGTGGTGCTGCCAAATAAACAGACGAGATGAGAGACAGACAGCTGTGGAGTAGGAACCAGCAGCCAGAAGTGAAAAATGAATGTCCAAGGAATAAGAAGTGAGACACGTAGGATAGGATTCAGCTGCCTAAATATAGATGTCTAATGCTGCCTGAGAGTCTTAGCGCCTTCCAAATCCACTATGTGAGGTTGACAGATACAGGACAGGGATCAATGACAGAACAGTGGCTTTTTAAGCAGAAGCTGGAGGCCAGATGGGCCATCTGAGGGTGCCCAAATTGATAGAAAATACTTATGCTTAGGCAACTGAACCATGTTTCCAGGGAGATTCATATACCTACATTTAGGTTTCTTAATGCAGATATTTCCATGTTCTCTGGCTGTCTGAGCTAACAAAGATCAGACAACACACTGTGGACTGTAATTTGCTCTAGATACCTGTATTGGCCAGTCCGACGGACTGCAGTGGCTCCACTGACTGGATTGGCTACATCTCTATTGAAACAGCCAGCTCACATGCTGATGTCCACGTGTTACGCCTAAATTTGGGTATCTTAAACATATGAACCAAATCCCTTCCCTAGATGATACGATCAAAGAAACCAAGTGGCTTGGAAAGAGTAAAGACCAAGCAGACGGAGGCTGAAAGATGAATTGAAGGGCGTGCAGATGGTGCAATGAACTTTGCAAACCATTTTTTCTGTGATCAGGGATGAAAAATTGCTCTCAATACATCCACAGTATTGCATCTTCATACAAGTTGAATAGCTGTGCAGGGGTGCTGTGTGACTGCAGGATGGGACTCAGATCACAGCTAAATAAGATGAGACCCACACAACAGAGGTACTGGAGAAGCTGGAAAAGATAGTCAATTGGTGAAACTCACTTGAAACTCTCCTAATTGTCGTTATAAGGCTGAGCATTAATCGTCACTAACACATGGCCATTTCATGAAGTGCAGTGATTTACCCTTTGGGAAGTCAATATGGGGGTTCTTACTAGTACTGAAAAGAAGGGGAGTGAACATATTAGAGCTCTCTTACTGCCAGCAAGATAAGAGACATCAGAAATGTCTGGGGTTTCATCTCCAGACAATCAAGCCATAAGCTAATGATGACCTTAGGCTTCTTGCCTCGAATGAGTGACATGACTGACAAGCAGCCATCATGAGATATGCAAAAAAAGAATGTGACAAATTGAGACTAAAAAGAGAAATCCTATCTGGATAATTACTTGGTGAGTCCTACTATAAAAAGCAAAAATAGCCTGCCAGCAAAGAGGAGCTGAGTACAGTGGAGTTCAGGATGAGTCCAATGGATCAATTTGTGCAAAATGAACTTCAGCATTTTCTGCAGCCTTATCAGGAGCTGAGGGCTTTGTTCAGCAGTGGAACAAGGCACTTTCCACGCATTCATCTGGGCTTTAATGCTGACTTACGGATTAAAATGAATGGAACCACCCTAGCAGAGAACCGAAAAAACCCCTCTGAGATGTTGAGATCAACATTTCCTTTCTTATTCTGACACAGGTGTGCTAATGATATTTAGCAAATCACTTAATCTCTCTGAACCTCAAACTTTCCTTCTATAAACTGGAAAAATAGCTAATTTTGTTACAGCATGGCAACACAGGGAGGTAGAAATAAATGGTGTTTCTAAAATGCTATTGCAAATATCACCATCAAAGAAGAGACTTTGAAAGTTTAAAAGAAACAGAGAAGCTCATTATCTGGGAGCTAGGACTACTGGAGAAGAAGTAATCAGAAAGTTTCCCTTTGTCCAACAATCCTGAAGGGCTAGAAGCACCCAGAGAAATTACTGTGGGGATAGATCCACACATTTTACTTCTGGGTTGTCTGAAGGCTCTGACAGTTCTTGCAGCCCTTTAGAGAGCTTTCATCATTTCACATCTCCCAGGGATTCTGTTGATCATAATTACACTGGATTGTGATCATACATTGAAAAGGAAAGTGATGACAAACCCCCCAGGAACAAAGGTGTCCCAAGAATTCTGATCTCCCAACTATCACTGCATTTTCTCATCCCAGTTTCCCTGCAAATCATTGTTTTAATAAAATTAAGTAGGTTCTTGTTGATGTTTCATGAACTCCAATTTTACACTGATTTTTTTCCCTTTGTTATATATTTCTCATCAGCACTGAGTTCCTATGTACTTATAGTCATGTTTTACCATCTGACTTTTTTTTTCCTTGCGGATAAGAGGCCAAGTGCTCTGAAGGGCACCAAAGTCCAAGATTTGTTTGTAGAACTTACCATTGTTCCCTAGCAGTTTCAGGGAACAAAATACTCAGGCTCTATCAGAAAGTCTTTGGCTCAGGCCACTGAATTAGAAGCAACAGCATGTGACCAAAGATTGCTGTGCTGAAAACAGGACATGGAGAAGTTACACAACGGGGAGGACCTGGGGATTTGGCTCACATGATGTCAACCTCAGATCCTGCTCGGGCAATGCTGAGTGCTGATGTCCACATCTATTAAATCTGTTTACTAAACTGTCTCATTATCTATTTTGTGTCAGGATTTCTTTAGGGTGTGGTAGAATTGGACAGATGGGCTTCAAAACCTTCCTTTGGGCACGGAACAGTCAGGATTGGACAGATGGGCTCCAAGAAGTTACCTTTAGGCCTCGAACACATGGGACGAGAAAGAGGAAGGGAAAAAAATCATACACTCCCAGTTTTACAAGCAAGCATAGAAGCCAGTATAAGATGTGGGAAACTTGCAGGGTCTCTACCCACCTATCATCTCACAGCTGAAACTAGAGCAAGGATACCTCTCCAGAAGATGCTGGACTACAATTTAACAGCTGCAAATACCTGTTTGGCTTTTAATATCATTACTACTCACAGATGTGCTGGAGGGGAGTTTGTGCAGCAAAGAAGTGCCTCAATGTTTTTTAATAAGTGTTTTTAGAGATGAACACATGCTTTTTCTTAAAACCAATATAAAATCACATTTAAACTACAAAAGAGTGTAAGTAAGAAATGACTGAGACTCTTTTAAGTATATATAATATATATTAACCTCCCAGATTAGGCTTTCAAACCCCTTTTTCCAAAGAAAAAAACAAGGCAGTGAAATAACTCTTTTGGCCAGTACTGTATTAACTAAACAGTCCCTTGAGATTAACAACAAACAAATATTGGAGCAGACTTCCTCAGGAGGTGATTACACAAAAAAATTCTCTTTTTAAAGTTCATGAAACCAATCTTGCGAAAGGTCAAGCGGTGATCAACAATGTGATCCCAGCGTCCTAAGGATTCCCGTAAGTAAATACAATGCCTGGCTTTAGGAACCTTGATATTTAAAAGGAATTATGTGAGTAATTACTTCTGTGTCTGTGTCTGTGGAAAAACACCGATCCTGTCTGTTGCAAATAATGTGGAACAGCCTCAGTGACATTGGGGACTCTGAAACCACTAAAGTAGGGACAAGGTGGTACCTCCCTGAAGTCCTGGTGCTCATCTGTAAAGAGGGGTGAGAGGAAACAAATGTGCTGAATCCAGCTGTGCCAGTTTCATGCCACAGCAGGATTTCCAGGCACTCTGGGAATTCTCCATGACTGTTTATGTTGGCTCTAAATACTTCTGTGTCACCTAGAAAGTGTCTTACTAATGCCCACAGACACCAGGCACTGCCTGAACACTAAGGTAAATCCTACCCTGAGGAATTACTCTCTCCTAAAGCAACACCACATGAAATAGGGAGGACTTTTACACATACCAGACAAAATCTCAGCCCACAGTGAAATCAGGAGTGTTCCCATTAGCTTCAGTGGGGTGAAGATAGCAGTATTTGTAATATGTTGCTATAAAATTAACAGGTAATTAGCTCCATTGGATAATCATTGTGCTTAACATGGATTCTGGGTGTCCACATTACAGATATCCAGCTAGCTCACTTACCCACTTTCAGCGTACCCCCCACCACCAAGATACAGGCTGCACTCAGGACATTGCTGGAGTTGCTGGGGAACTCGAGGGTTCCCAGGATGTAGAGACCTCTCAGAGGGGGAAGAGCAGTATCCACCAGGATGGTCCTGTCTGAGAAACAAAGCAGAGGGTTGTTTAGAACGATGGCAGCCTACCAACGCTACTTGCCAAAAAGTGTGGCATGGAAGTGAAGAACCTTAGTTTTGCTTGAGTTTTTCTTTATTTAGATTGTTTTTGCTTAGAACTACTGGAGCAGGGCTTGAGCCTCATCTACAGCTGAGGCTCCATGGTGTGGCTGTAATCTGAGAAACGGATAATAACGTCATGTTTACAATGATATTGTTGCATGCTTAAGTCTCATCAAATGTTGCTTGAGCCTTTAAGAATGCATGTGAAGCGCAGCAAGTTAGAGACATGTTAGTCTCACTAGGTGAATCTGGCTCTGTTTATGAAATTAAACCTTGACCTACCAATGCAATGGAGCAAGACTAAGTTAAGCTGTGTCCAGACAGCATTTTTCCCTCGTGGCATTGAAGAGAACAAGATTGACGGAAGTAAAAACATCCAAGTGTCAAATAGGTGCTTCATGGCACAGAGAGCGTGCAAGTCCCCATCTTGTTAACAGCAGTGATCAGGGTGACAAACTGAAGCCACGCACCACAACCCACCTCCAATGACATCTTGTCCCTGCTTTTCCCTCTCTGCAGTTTGGCTTTTCTCCCTCAGGTTTTGTGTAGAAAAGCCCACCTCTTCCCCTCCGACCAAGAGGAAAGTTTTGCTTACATCAACACAATCTGCAGGAAGCCAGAATTCACGAGCGGTGTTCCCCAGGGCTCAGT
>NW_009217240.1:41459-69290 GCF_000690835.1 Fulmarus glacialis | reverse complement strand
GCTGGTGGCACAGGGGTAGGATGTGCCCTTCGCCCTCTATCCCTTAACTCCTCAGCATGGCGGAGGAGCGTGGGGGGAGTATATTTGCGTGCCCTTTCCTAGCTCTGGTGAGCATCAGCGCTTATTCTTAGCACTAACTCGCTCTATTTATAGACCCCCCAAGGTAATTTTTCCTCATTAGTGAGGCCACAAACTGCGCTTCGGCCTTGCGGGGGATCCAGGAGCTCCTATGTGGCGCAGGTGTGATGAGAGGGAGGAAAACGTGGTCCTCGACCTCTCCAGGAGGGATCTGCTGACGCTGCTCTTCCTGCAGCTCTGTGACCCCTCGCGTAGGAAAAACTGCTCTATGCTGACATGTGCCTAAAATATAAGGCTCAAAAATCCTTTGATAATCCCTTTTATTGGAAGGGTTTTCCGAACACTGAGGCTTAACAAGTGCAGACCCTCCCTAATTGACACATATCTATTATCTAAACGACTTTGTTAGTAGACCAAAGCACTGGGGAGGTGTGGTGGCTTGGCAGAGGGATGTGCAGTGACTCAATAATGAAGCTGGGATCGCCTCGGAGCCTCCTCATCGCTGCTTTGAAGAAGGGCAATGAAGCTGGTGAAGGGTCTAGAGCACAAGTCTGATGAGGAGTGGCTGAGGGATTGTTTAGTGGGGTTGTTTAGTCTGGAGAAGAGGAGACTGAGGGGAGACCTCATCGCGCTCTACAACTACCTGAAAGGAGGTTGTAGTGAGGTGGGGGTCAGTCTCTTTTCCCAAGTAACAAGCGATAGGACGAGAGGCAATGCCTCAAGTTGCGCCAAGGGAGGTTTAGATTGGACGTTAGGAAACATTTCTTCACTGAAAGAGTGGTTAAACATTGGAACAGGCTGCCCAGGGAAGCGGTGGAGTCACCATCCCTGGAGGTATTTAAAAGATGTGTAGATGTGGCACTTAGGGACATGGTTTAGTGGTGGACTTGGTAGTGTTAGGTTAACGGTTGGACTTGACAATCTTAAAAGGTCTTTTCCAAGCTAAATGGTTCTATGGTTCTACGCTTTGTGTTTGGGGCTGGTGGTGGCTGTGCTGGGCTACGTGTGTGAGACCGTAGAGACCCTCAGAGACTGCTCTGAAAAGATACCTGGAAATAAAATTAGGATTTTTTAAAAATTAGGATCCAAAAACAATAATTCAAGCATCTGCTTTCTGCACACAAAAAAGAGCGTAAAGGGGCAAAAGGTGGCTGGCAGCACTAGTGCAGTGTGTTAAGGGTCTGTTAGTGAGTCTGTGGTTCAGACCTGTGTTGAGATGTCCTGCGAAATCACTTTTGTTACTGACTTTCATGAGGATTGAGGGAGACTGTTTTAAGTTCTTCCTTCCAGCACCGGTTATCAGAAATGTGGCCTGTGCGAGACTGCGTGGAGCGATCGTCCTCATTGCAGCGCGAGGAAAACCAGTGCTGTGGTGCTGTCAAACTCCTGTGGCACCAGTGATTAACAAGCGCTGTCTTCTTCTCCTTAGGTCTCATAAACGACCATAAAAACACACACGGGGATGCACCGCGGCCACTGCCATCCGCGCCGCCGAGGTGGAACAACCCCCGCCAGCCTGCCTTCAGCCGGAGGGGGGCATTTTCGGCCAGGTACCCCCAGCAGGCTCCCAGGGATTTCCAGCTGTGCCAGGGTCACTCCTGGAGGAAAAAATACTCCCTCGTCAACCGCCCGCCGGGATCGGCATGTGACGTTGGAAGCGGTGAAAGTGCCAGCACGTCTCGGGCTTTCGGAAGCCATGGGGACAGCCAGGCACCCGAGCCACCAGAATCATCCCCAGAGAGACACGTGGACTTAACCACAGATGGTAATATTGTTGTGGGGATCCAGCTGCCACAGAGGGCTGGCCCGTTCGTAGATATGAAAGGTTTTGCTGATGTGGGTTCTTACTGTGAGTTTTCTGGGCTGAAAACGGTGGTCGCTGCTTCAGGTGACAGTAAAAATGTGCAGAAATCTCTGTACACAAGCCAAAATGAAGAGAGAAGACCCTCTCTCTCCGTTTCGTTTAGTTCATCTCACCGGTTCGTGAGTTCAGCGTACGTGAGCGTGTCGGATAAGCCTAGAATGGTGCGTCTGGCCGGCGACGTGGCCGGGAGCTTCCCTGCCTCCTGCGGAAGCTCCAGCGAAAGTGCCGTGACACTGAAATCGGAGCCGCAGGAGCCTTCGGTGTTGCCAGATCGCATGCCGGCTCGGCACTTGGTACAGAGGAAGGCAGAACTGCCAGCTCCAGGGCAGTCTAGTTGTGAGCAAGTCAGGGATGCTTTCAGAGAGCCGAAGCTCCTTGGAAATGGTGAGATGTGCTCTAGACCTGCTCAGGCCGCGACTTTGGTGGTTGGGGTGACTCCAACGAAGAACAGGTTTTCAGTAGTCCCCAAAGTTGCTGGTCTCCAAAGAGCTGCCTCAACATCTGTCCCCAGCAAAGCTCTGAAGTTCAGGAAAGCTAATTACACGTGGGTCGCAAACCCTGGCAAATGCTCTCGTCCTGTGAAGAGATGGGTCAGCCCTAGAGCTTCTGAAAGTGCTAAGAAGGTTGCCGGTGGAGCAGACAGAGGTGCTAAACTATCGCCAAAAGCAGACTTGGGAGCAAAGCTGAAGAAATCGGGACTGCAGTCCAAACTGGGTGTTTCTCCCAGCAAGTATAAGTGGAAAGCCTCCAGCCTCCAGACCTCACCGTCCACCTCCAAGTCAGCGTTCAGGTGGCGATCCGAGGATCAGAAAAAGCCTCCAGCCCCCAGCCTCCCTCGAGCTGGTGTCCCACTGCCTCCGAGTGCTGCGTCTGTTGGTCTCGGCGAGGTGAAGTCCTCCTTCGGCGATGCCACGCTCTCCAGTTATAAAGTGAAGAGTCGGACAAAAATCATCAAGAGAAAAGGAAACTTGGGGTAAGTTGCTGGTCATCTTCAGAGCAGCGGCATTGCGCTGGTTGTATTTCCTGTCCATTGGCTTCACGTTAAGTCATGGCTATAAGTGAAATTCCAGTGAGGGTTGTTGTATGCTGGTAGGTATATTTGCCTTTCTCTTTCCAAGTGTGGTGATTTTGTTCTGTCTGGAGGCATCCCGCTTTCCAGGGTTGGAAGGCCTCAAGTTTTAATTGGTTTAGCAGTCTGTGTAACTCTGACTTTAACCTTTGAAATTGAGCTGGGTTTTCTTCTCATCTCCCATCCCTGTTCTCCAAAGATTTTGCCACAGCACTTAGGAAACTCCTTCCTGACCTGAATAAGGCTAATATTCAAGAGAAGGAAATAGCTGTCTTCCTTGCTCCTGGGGTCTTGTGGAGCAAGTTCTCCCCCCTGGCCCTGTCTCATAGGGACAGTGTACAATGGGAAGGTTATAAATGAAACTTGGCGGAAGAAGAAGGTGTGTGGGCCAAGTTATCTGCAAAAGAGGCTTGCACCGGGCTGGGAGTTGAGGGGAAACAGATAAGAGATTGGGACCAAACTTTTTCTGAAAGCCGGTGTGTTGTGGAAGTGCTGCTTCATTACGTTGTGCTCCCGGTGGGAAAGCTGTTTTGTGCTGCTTTTCTCGGCAGGGCTGGATGCAAGCCCAGCCTGTGCTGCAGGGGAGGGATAAGAGGGATGGGGTGAGGGCTGGTGGCACAGCTGTGTGAGCTCTACTCTACCACTGAACTCGGAGATGCCCTCAGCGTAGTGGACATGTGGTTTGGCTCCTTTGTCACTGCAGTAACTCCAAGCCTGAGCTCTTTAAAATTGAGGACTGTGGCCTAAATAACTATTTTAAGTGACGCAATATGCTAGTAACACAGCACCGATTGAGGATCTGGTGCCTTGATTCCTGCTTCTGTTTCCAAGACCCTCCGCTCAGCACTTCACCGCAGGTTTCCGTCCTTGCCTTGCCCTCCTGGTTTGCTGGGGGATGTGTCTGCGGGTGGGTTGTGTTGGGAAGATCACTCTGGAGCAAGGTGCTTGGAGAAGCTGGGATTGTATTGGATTTTTGGCAGATGAGACCCCCCCTTCATCTTGCTAAAGGACAGCAGCCTCTCCCCTGCATCTGTTGAGCAGAAAGCAGAAGGGAATGAGTTGAGTTAGGCTGTCAAATACCTCATTCTCCGTCTGTACTTTGCCAGAAATTCATCACACTTGCCTATTTTCTGTTCAGTGCTTCTTCTCACCCTCGGGTAGGGGAGCAGAGTGGAGCTTGGTGACCCAGCTTCTCTCCTCAGGTCTGGGCAAGGGGACCAAGTGCGTTTCAGTCATCTCTCTACCCTCTTGTAACTGTGTGGTGTTCTTCGCAGTTCCCCGACAGATAAGAAGAGCAGCTCCTCGCCCACCGCACCTCTGAAAAGCCACTTCCATCTCAGGAAGAAAAACTCCTTGCGGGGGAAACCTTCTGCGACCCCGAAACGCTCCTCGCCCAAGGGCCTGGTGCAGATCACCAAGCACAGGCTCTGCAGGCTGCCGGCCGCCAGGATGCAGGTCTCCACCAAGGAAGGTAGGAACAGCCGTCCCAAGGGGTGACTGATGGTGCTCGCTGACTGTGTGCCGGTGAAGCGGTTCCAAGGGAGGCTTTTGGATTTGGAAATGGGTTACCAGATCCTCCAGGAGGTGAATTTGCTGTTGTTGGTCCTGGAGCAAACATTGAGGAGCAGAACTTTGGCTGGAGTGAGACTTCTGTTTTACCCCAGAGCAGTCTTGTGCTTTGACATCTCCAGACAAGGCCATTTTAAAGCTGCTTCTTGCTTTTAATGTGGTTTTGCTGGACTTACAGGCATCAGATAGGAAGGTGCTCAAGGAAGGAAGAGGATGGCAGAGGCAGTAATACATTTATAAGACTAATCTCTCTTTTTGCACTGTGCAAAAGCTTGTGTATGTCATGAGATACTCCTGTAGCAACTACAGACCTACTTAATGCACCTGTATCCCAGTGCAATGTCTGCAGGCGTTTAAGTTTTGTATGTAACTTGCTTAAAATTGCAATTGTTAGAGGAATACTGGGTCCATCATGTTTGTGAACAGGTAGTTTGCATCCATGTCCTGCTGCCTTGGGTTGGCAATGTTTAGAGCAGAAATCAGCTGCTTGGGGCTTGGGAGAGCTGCACCTACGCACACGTGAAATGTTTTCGTGATGTTTCTGGCTTGAAGTCTGGTTCTGCTATTCAGTGGTGAAGTTATCGTGGACAAGTGGCTTCACCCCCCTGAGATTCAATTTTCTCAAATGTATATGAAGCACATTTTGTTTATGTTTCTGTGCTGTGCTTGTTCACGTACAGCAGGGTGGCCAGTGATGCTATGGTAGGCGTCACTTGAGTGGGGAGGGCTCTTTGGGCCACGATGTAGCTGCGATCTGCCTCCAAAGGTAAAGCTGTTGAGCCTCTGTTTTCAGGAAGACAATTCTCTGGTTTCCTGCTCTGCGCTTCAACTACCGAGTTTACATGTGTGATGATAGTTATTTTGCGTTCAGACAAATAGCTCTGTGTTGAGATGTTGCTGTGTTTTGACAGATGAAAAGACAAGAATGGAGGCTTGCAGTTCAGGAAAGGGAAAAGCTTTTTCCGGCAGGAGAAGAAAAAGATTTTTCTCTTCACATGTGTGTGTTTGAAGAGAGGTTTGGAGGGATGGAGGGGATGCTGGGAGGAGAATTTTGGATCTGGTGCTTTAGGAGGCGGGCAGTGACTCATGGGATAGGCAGGAGCAGGGAGAATAAGATGTGCATTTGTGCAGTTGCATTGATGGTCCAGCATTCAAGCAGTTGCCTGACTTTGGGGCTGAGTCTTCCTCCATTTAAGGATGTCAGCAAACCCTTTAGCGTCTGGAGAGGCATGAAGGCTGCACCTCCATACACCCTGTGTTGGAAGTTTTCATGTAGTGCATGAAGGCAGCAGGTCTTGGTCGTACTTGTGTGTGGTTGCTCTTCTGTGATCTCTGAAACCAGAGGTGGTGGATACAGTACGTGGCCAGATCCAGCTGTGGTGGTGATGTGGGGGCAACAAGGCTTTTCTTCCTTGGGTGATGGTGATGTGTGGGATGTGGAATGCAGCCCTTCAACCTCCCAAGAAATGTCCGCTGCCTGTTCTGGGGTGAATTTAGGACTCAGACCTCACAAACTGCGTGGTCGGGACCTTTCTCCAGTGTGGCATGTCCAGTATGAGTCATCGAATAAGTCATTATGCTGTAAAGCTCCTTTTTAAAGAACTTACTGTGCTTGCTGAGAGCCTGATATGAGCAGCTCTGCTGTGGCTCTGCAGATGCAGAGGAATTTGGGGTTGCAACAGCATTTTACATATGAGGAAATTGAGACACAGCTGGTTACAGGGATATAAGCTGTTTGGGTGATCCAGGAACAGACCTGAGGTTATACCAGATCCTTGTTCTCCATGTAGCTCCGTGTTTACACCTGGGTTTGTGCAGAGCAGTGGCATTGCTGTGGTTTGCTCAGCTGTGTGTGTTGTAGAGGAGGTCACAGCACTGAAGCTGCTGCCTTGGGAAGATTCCTAGCACCCATTGAAACTCGCTTGACTTGGCAAACTCTCCTCTTTTTAGAAGCTGTCAGTAAAAACTTGTGCCCAACCAAAGCAAAGCTTCACATAGGTTAAGAATATACAAAATGGATCAAAATCTTCTGCCCCCCTGGGAGCCTGACTGGCAGCTGCCAAAAGCCCGTGTCTTTTGGAAACGTATTCTGAATCCTAGTTCCTTGATTGAAGGTAAAGTTCCCGTACTGAAAAGATTTTTCATCTTAAACTGCGTAGGGCTGAAAATACATAGATAGAGCAGGTTGTGCTCCTGGCTTTGATTAAAGTAGAAGTTGGCAACTAAAAAAGTTTAGAGAAAGTAGAAAAAATGGAAAATAGGTCTGGAAATGACTTTTGGAGAGCATGTAGTTCACTCCCCTGTCCAAAAGTGGATCGAATTATCAAACCAATCCTGGTAGATGCTAGCCAAACCTAGCACAGATGAAACCTGGGTTTATAAGAGTTGTGAGTTGTCTGTGTTGAAGTGACTTACGTTATTTTCCAGCTTGGATCTGTGCACTTCGCAGTCTTAGCTTAGAGATGTGGAAACGAGTATCTGCTTTAATAAAACTTGGTGACCATGCCTTACGGCTTTTTCTTTGCAAACTGCAGTACCTGCTGTAAAAATGTGTCTTGATTTGGTTCTTAAAATGACTAAAAGCAAAAGGAAATGTCCTTCCTGCCTTTTCCTGTGTGTATACGTGTGTGTACACATGTGAGACTACTCTTCCTCACTTCATAAATGCCACAGATCCTTCTTTTCCCTGTGCCTCGCTGTGCTAGTGGGAGCACGGACACTGATGCCTTAGATGGTGAATTAAAAATGCTTCCCCACCATAATTATGAAATGGCTTCTAAATTTCTTTCTTGCTTTCTGCAGTGGAGAGGAATTATACTCCAGTAGATGAGCCATTATTTGGACTGGAAAATGGGCTGGTGCATGGCACTGGGATCCATTCACTTGAAGCTCTGGAAGGACTCCTTAGGCTGCCTTTCTCCTCCCCAGGGAGGAGGGTACAAGCTTGTTTCTGCTGTGTTTGCTGCTGCTTTGTCCAGCCACTCTGCAGAGCTGAATTAAATACATCTTTCTGCTAGGAGGAGTTGAGATCTCTTGCTGGGTATGTTTTCTGATGACGTGGTGACTGTGAGAACTTGGCTGTGTGTCCTTTTCCTGGAGAGATTGTCTAAGATGCGACGCAACGATGAAAGTTCGACAGTTCTTGTCACCTTTTCTCTACCGCTTTCCCCTCACTGCTGGGACATCAAGTGCTAAATGCTGATATCATATGGGTAGATCATTGCTGGTAATCTAACCTCTGTTGTACCATCGTCACAGGGGATCCCAAAGGACTTGATTTGCTCCTTCCCGTGCCATTGGCAGCTCTGTGCGGCAGCTGCTGAGCGATGCATGGCTGCTTTGCTTCTCCAGTTAGCAGAAAAATTCAGCGAGAGTCTTGACGGCTTTGAAATTGCAAAATGAATTTTGGCAGGGTTGGTGCTGCTTGCTGAGCATCTGGTTAAGACTGAGGACTAGCAAGGTGCCTGCCCCACACGTTCCTGCTTTTTACCTTCCTCTTGGCGCAGCAGCCTTGCCTGTAGCATGGAGGTCGAGCAAATAAGTCCAGCAGACCTTGACCCTTCATGCTCACCTTCATAATGAGCCTGTGGATTTGGTTCCTTTGATTGGAATTGAGTTTATAGGTTTGAATCCCTTATACCTAAAGCTTTTCTTTTTTTTGAGAGGGTTCAATCCCAGGCAGTGTATTTGCAGCTTCATGCGTTGAACTATTCTCATGTTCTGGGCTTCTACAGCTGTTGAATTATTGCTGGACTGTTCCTACATGTGCTAGGACTGTGTTTTTTTTTTTTGCCCAGGGAAACATGTGTGGTCCGGTACAAAGAGATTGTTAGATGCTGGACAGAGCAGGGACATTTTCAAGGCAGCATCCCAAAGTCTGATGAGAGAGCCTAGCCTCTGATAGGGCTTGGAGCAGCTCAGACATCACTCTCATGTGGTGCCCCTAAATGTACAATTATGTCTATAGTGGTAGGTGTCTTCTGGTTTCACAGCAGTCCTATAGTGAACTGGGAGTAAGTGAAGGCTTATACGTTCAATTCCTGGCTGTCAGGTTATCTGAGAGTTTTTACTTCTCTCTGCTTGTGCAAGGTGAGGGTATTAATCAGGTGGTGGAGTTTTAAGGCTTGCCATTTCTTGCAAGACAAGTGCAAGGGAAGTAGGTGGGGTACAGAGGTGCTACTGGGAGCCTCTGGGAGCAGAGTGGGGCACGAATGGAGCAGTGAGACTGATGTTAAATCTCTGGCTCGATGCCGAAGCAACGCTCATTGTGTCTCTTGCTGGGAGCATACCAGTGACAGTCCTGGGCGAGCCGAGTGGCTTACCTCTGATTAGTTTGTCGTCTTGAGTCTGGACACGCAGAGCCCAGCTAACAAACCGATTAAAAAGCCAGATCGTTTATGCTGGGCTCGTGATCCCACTGGACGGATGTGGTCACGCTGGAGCCTGGATCCGACGGGCGCTCGTGCCTGCATGGTGAGTGAGCATCCAGCATGCCTGCATTCCCAGGGAGCTGCGAGATCCCACATCAGACACAAACTGTGCGTGTGTGTCAGGGCTGAGGATGAAGGACGGCTGGGGAGGAGCGTGCCCTACTTCACGTATTGCACTGTGGGTGCAAAAAGCTGGGTCAGCCCCTTCCTTACCCGCTGATGCGGGCGGCGTTGTGACGCGGCTTTGCTGTTTTCTTGTTTGCCCTGTTAAACAGGCTTTTGGGATACGTGGTAGGAGCTCTGTGGTACGTACCGAAGGCATCGGTCCTGCCTTTCGCAAGTGTGTAACGCAAAGGCTTGTCTGTCTTCTGACTCTGCAGTTACCTTTTTGGACCCAAATGGACCTGAGACTTGGTGTCACATTGGTGTTTCCTCATGGTCTGTATGCGGAGGTTCTTGCCACTGTGGGAATTGCTGTGTTTTCATTTAAGGATCAGTGATTGTACCAGAGTCTGCAGTTACCTTTTTGGACCCAAATGGACCTGAGACTTGGTGTCACATTGGTGTTTCCTCATGGTCTGTATGTGGAGGCGCTTGCCACTGTGGGAATCGCTGTTTTCATTTAAGGATCAGTGATGGTACCAGAGAGGAAATGGAAAGTGGCAGACTGGTAGCAGTTCTCTTGGGATTATTTGGGCTGCTCTCATGACGAGTGTTATACCTGCAGCTGTTATCAGTTGACTCCAAAATACTCATCTGATTAAGTGGAACATTTAATAACCACTCAGAAGTTGAGGTATGTCCCAAATTGAAGTTGCTCTGATGGGATGGTAGAGTGGCGAAGCATTTCTAATGCAGTTAGTGGTCTGTTCATCAGGTATTTTAACGCAGGGCTTGTGCTGGGGCAGAACGCCTGCATAGGAGGAGCTTGACCAAAGCAAAGAGGAATAGAAAGTGTTCTGTTGCTCAACGGAGCCAAATTAATGTTGATAAAACAGCCTTTAGATGTTGGACTTCTTGACCATTTAGTACTTAATGTGCCATTAATATTAAAGAGTTCCTTTTTTAAAATTTCTTCCCATTTAACTTCTTGGTCTCTTTTTGGAGGGAAGGAGAACTTGGAGATAATTGTTTTGCTGGGAGTTGTGACTCCACTCAGGTAACACGCCCCTGCTTTGCGCACTGTCACGAGCCTGATGAAGCCGTTGGCCTTCCCCTTGTTTGAACTGTCTTCACAACTTCTGCACGGGGTCTGCTTTATTCGGCACCTGCGTATTTCAGACTTCTGTCTGAATGTCAGGCTTCATATATACGTTTGTGTATAGAAGTGGCAGATACAGGCTGTCTCGCTTGCCTCTGGTGTAGACAAGACAGTTCGGATCTGAGTCAGGGATCTGGTACGAGAGGGATAAAAGGCAGCGGTTGCTTCTGTCCTTATCCAGGGAAAAGCTGGAAGACCAACAAGGATCATCAGGCTGCTGAATATGGTCCTCAGGCCACTGGTGCCACTGTGTTGTGTAGAAATAATACAGTGTGTTTAAATACAAGCTGAAGTTAACTGTGATTTCTATTTTTTTTTTTTAGTTCAAGCATATATTTATTTACTTTTTACAAATGACTTGCCATAATTGGAAGTGCTCTTACAGCCTGAACGTTTGATTCCCCTGTTAACTCTGTGGGAGTCGTGCTGGGGAGGTTGCTGGGCTCTGCCCTCATACTGCAATCCTTTTTCAGATGCAAGAAGCAGGGGGAGGCTAGCTGGTAATTAAGATGTGGGTGGAGTTTCCACGGATGGCAATTCCCCCAACCATTTTTTTTTGGCATCTGAACCAAAGGATTTGATTTGGAGAATAAATACTGGGCTCCTGCTCTGTCATTTGCCGAGTAACTTTCCTGCCAATAACGGTATGTTGTAATTATGTTGTCTAAATGGCAAATGTCTATCCCGAATTGGCTTTCTGTTGCTTATTTGTTACAGCAAATGGCCAATATAATAAAATTGTGGTGCGTATGTTGGGACAACACCGCTTCCTGCAGTTCATTTTGGCCATGTGCTGTCCGATTAGCTTGGGCAGCCTTTACCCACTTTCTCCAAACTGGAGATGGTGTTATTCCTGAAAGTGCAGAGACATGATCTTTTTATCACCAATATTAAGGGAAAATACCAACTTCTAAGTGAGGTTTGACTGATTGAGATGCGATGGCAGAGGGATGTGCCCGCTCCTCCTGTACTACAAGTCCTCTGCCAGCAGCGCGGGTGTAGGAATCCCCTCTCTTCCCCAACAGCATTTTACTCCCAGCTCTAGCTGGTTGCTTATTTGAAGTCGTGCAGGATGAGGCCCTTTCTCAACTCTTGTTTTTGATGAAAGGTGAGTGCTTGTGGTTGTGAACCTTTAATCAGCTCTGCAAAAAATCAATGCTGTTGCCCTCTTTAGCTGCCGTAGCTTTTGTGCAACGCTGCTGCGCTGGTAAGTGTTCATCTTGCTCGGGCATTCGGCACGACAGCGTTGTCGTTTCTTGTTCCCCTGGCTTTTTCTCTAGGAGAAATCAGAAGTAAGTGCTTAAAATTAAGATTTTTTAAAAAATTTCTTTTAATGTCAAAGGTGTGGCAGCTCTATGGACGGGGAGCCGCGCTGTGCTTGTTCGCTGCATGTCCGGCATGGGAGTGGCGGCTGTACGTTGCACTCTGACAAGCAGGAGAACTGGGGATTTTGGGGAGTCTTTCGTGCCGCCCTTCCTTCCCCACAGCCCTGTAGAGGGCACTCGTGCCCCTCGCATCTCCCCGGTCCACCTTTTTCTGGTTATTGATGGCCTAATTTCGTCTTTATGTGAAAGAAAGCAGATATCAAGTAATTTGCAGCAATAACCTGCTAATGCTGGGCCAGTATCAAAACTCCCATGTTCATTTCAAGTGGCAGATAAAACACTAATATATAATTATCCTTGCAAATTGGATTGTTTTAAATAACCAAAAGGCTATGGCCAGGAGAAAACTATCCCATTTCCCTTGAGTTACTATTGCAGTGTAATTGCTGCGTTCAATCAATTTCCTTGGCATTAGAAATTCCATCACAATCAACATTAAGCTTTATTCATTGTGATGGCTAAGAGCCGGGCCATTTCTCCTCTTTTCCTTAACTGGCAAAATTAATCAGGGAAAAGATTTTAAACATTTACCCGTGCGAAAGAGGTCAGCTCTGCCACTATATTGCTCAGCAGATAAGGGGGCTAATAAAAAGAAAATTGAATTACTAATGATCGCCAGGAACAGAGTATATAAAACCTGGCAATCGCCCGGTTCAGGAAAAAGGAGAATCAATTTTCTTCGGACAAGGTGCGCTCATTTTTTATTTTGGCGCATATTATCAGCAATTTAATTTGAAAGCGCATAAACAGGAGGAAACAGTTAGAAAATAATGAGCCTGAAGGTGTAAAATGCTGCAGGATATATGCTGTACACAATTTATTTGGCACAACAGATAATCACTTTAATTGAATTCAAAACTGCATTGTTCAGCAGCAGTGTGGGCTGCCCGCCTCGCCCGGGGGGATTATAGAATATTACAAAGATGCCGGCAAGAGGCTCCTCGGTGTCTTTTCCCCTCTGTAATGTCCCCTTCCAGGCAGGACTTCTCAGCCGTGTGCCCGGGATTGCTTAGGCACAGTCACAGCTGGCTGAAAGCAGAAGACGGAGAAAGTGAGAGGCAGATTTCTCTAGGGACCCTTGCTTGTTGTATCACTATGTATATTTGTTTCTTAAATAATTTGGTGTTTGCTGGGTTTGATGATTTTCGTGCAAGATCATCACGTAAGCATGCAGCGCAGCAACCGGTCATGTCGTCTTCTGCTTCAGATGAACTTATTTCGCTGTGTCCCAGCTCAACCTCCTGAGTTAAAAGCCTAGCTACCTCCTCCTGCTTGTAGTGATCTCCTGGTCTGCGTATTAAACTAGTTTTTTAAGTGGTAGCTTTTGGATTATGCCTGGGAGAGGTGGGTGGCAGGAGAGGTGCTTTTGCTGCTGCAGGTCAGCACGATTGCCACGTGAGGAGCTGCGCTGCGAGGGATGTCTCTGTAGCTGTGCCGCGGAGGTTCATCCTTTAATTTCTTTTGTTCTTTGGGTTTGGAGAGTGGAGTGGACTTGTGCCGGGGTGGGAATAATACCGTTATTCAGCCCTTTACCTGTTCAGAGCCCTTTGCAGGCATTAACTAATGGAACAGTGGTTTGGTAAGGCGGCACAGGAGGGGCCGCGTTACTGTCTCCGCTGTACACGTGCCTTGGCAAAGGAAGCCAAATAGATGCGGAACTGCAGCAACGACCAGTCTGTGGCCGTACAAATCCGTGGCCAGAGCAAGAGTAAATTTTGAGCCTATCCTTTGTTGCATCTGCTACGTGCACAGCTAGGAGACTAGGTTTTGTGTTTTCCCCCTTTAGAATATTCCTTTCCTGCTTATCTTTGCCTTTCTCATGCTCCAGACTGAGATAAGACAGTGGTTCGCGTTACCAGCTTCCTGCTTGTCCTCTGTTGCCACCACCAGCACTGAAGCCGGCTTCCCTGAAGGTGCTGAATAGAAGGAAATCCTGTTTGTATTTGCTTCTTTCCAGAGAGAAATTCCATCAGGATTTGCAAAACCCGCTTCACCCTGCCATCTGCAGAAGAGTTTCTACAACTCTTTAATTTCAGTCAGAGTGATGGTCACCTTCCAAAACATTCCCTAAACCCTAATTTCTCTTTCTGCTTGCCCAGTACTGCGAGCTGTGCGGCATGAGGGTGTTGGGAGGGGCAAGGGGCTCTTGCTCGGAAAAAGACTTGGCGGCAGAAGTGGAAGGAGCTGGTTTGCATTACTCGTGCCCAGGCGAGTGCAGAAAGTAAACGGGGCGTAAATGGTGAGGAGTAAGTTATGGCTGGCATCTGAATGCTCAGCTGCTGTTAATTTTATTGACACTGGTTGTTTGTATCCCTCTGGCAGCTTTGAAAATCTCAGCAATGGGTTTTATACCCCCTTCTATTTTTTTTTTTTTCTTATGCAGTGAAGGCCAATCAGTAAATATTTCTAATGGGGAGATGCCTGTTGGAGCACTGTGGTTCGGGGGTTTTTTTTTTAAGCTGTATCCCTTCATAGTTTTTTTTCTTTTCAGTGAATTGCAAAAGGTGTTGCTGCTATTCGTGAGGTGACGTCTCAGATCACGTTACATATGAGTTAAGCTGGTGCGACGTCTCTGTTACGTCTTATTAGAAGGAACCAGAGGCGGTGATCCCTGCCCTCGAAGGAAGCCCTTGTACCGTGCATGGCACTTCTCAGGACCCCTTGGAGTTTGTTGCGTCTTTTCTTCTCTGCTCCGTCATTAGTCTCGTCTTTCTGAGCGGGTCCTTCCTAGCTTATCCGAACCCTTCTCAGGTTCGCCGCTCGAGGCCAGCAAGGCTAATGTCATTACGCTCATACATAGGTTTGACCTTGCCCATAAATCATTACATTGTCAGGTCTCTCTTCTCGCTTTCGCTGGCTTGTCCTTGGGAGCCAGGGGTGGAGTGTGGCTGGCGAAGTGGCTGCTCGCTCCTTCGCAGTAATTGGGAAAAGTTCACGTACTTGGCTTTTTGCCGGCACCAGTTACGTCAGTGTTCGTAAGTAACAGTTTTGGGTTTCTGGCTTTACTTGGCATTTACAGGTGACTTGTCCCAAGCTGCAAGAGGAGCTGCAGGCAGCCAGCAGCAGGGATTCTGTTTTCAGAGCCCTCTTTTAAAAATAACAGGCTGCTTTGAGCGAGGGAAGTCAGCCTTGCTAAACGAGGAGGTGTCACCATGTAGACAGCCTTCTCCCAGCGCTCAGCTGGAGCGCTCCAGCATTTGGATTTGGTGTCAGGTAAAATAGTGACTGCAACAGGGGGAACATCCAGACTGAAATGCGTCAGAGACGTGATCTGAAGGTGATAGTGTGCCTCTAGATAAAGATGAGTGCAGGGTGCTCCTTGCATGGGTGTGAGACCTGTGGATAGCCAAGGGTAAAGGTTTGGACCAAGTGATGAGGGTCTGGGGAGTAGCAGGCGATGGCATATAAAACCACTCCAATCTTCACGTAGAGTTGCTTTAAATTATTCTTAGTTTCTGTGTCTTTCTCCCTTTTCCTGCAGAATTCAAACTGCATGCTCAAAATCACCTCTCAGTATCTGTTTCCCCTATTTCAGAGACTCTCCTGTACCCATGTGCAGGGCCAGCTACCATTTGATTGTGAAATCCTGTTAGTAGCAAGCAGCTCTTTGGAGAATAGTATATTTATAGGCTAATAGGAAAAATATTTGGCTTTGGGGATGTATGACAACCTTTCATTGGCTATGACCCTTGATATTTTCAAGTCCATGGGGGGCTTTTCTAAGAATTCAAACCTTTCAGGGATGGCACGATGCAGAACAAAAATAGAAAGGGAAAAAAAAAAAAAGAAAAAAAAAAAAGGAGAAAACGGAGCAGTAGGTCTTTGCACAGCGGTATGCACTTCTTGCTCGTCCTCCTGGGGCTTGCGTCATGCCACTTCTTGACAAGTGCCTGTAACCTGTTACTCCAAGTAACACTTCCTCAGATCAGGGTGGCACAGTGTAATTTTGGTCATCGGTGCTTTCTTGTTGAATGCTGGATGTCTCTCCTTGCTGTTATTTTTACAGTGAAGCTAGTATTCATTGCTGAAAGGGCAGAGAGCTGATAAAAAGAGTCTATGTTTATAGCTTGTGCTTCTAAAGAATAGAGGCTGGACGCTGTTGTGCTGACTTCACGAATGCATAGTGTGTGATTTCTGTGCTGTTTGGGGTATTTTTTTTGTTCAGAGTGGTGGAAAGCTGCAAACCTTGCTTGTAATTCTGAGCAGGGTTAGTCCCTCGCTTGTCGCTCGTGTGAACAGGTTTGTCTTCGTGTGGATGCTCAGGCTGCGTACTGAAGCTTTTAAAACAGTTTTCAACCTGTCTGGCTCTCCCTACTGCTCCGAATTGTGCTGAATTTCAGTGCTGCTGCCTCTTATCCCCTTGGTTGTCTTTCCTTGGGCTCTTAAAGTAAAAATAAGGAAAATAAAAGTGGGCATTTAAGGCACTTAAAAGAAATACAAATTGAGTCTCTTTTTTCCTCTTTTGTTTCCTCCTTTTGCTATTTTCTTTCGCTTAATACACAAACTGACTGAAGGCATCCCCAGCACGGTCACAGTTGAAATTACTGATGTTTCCCATGCTGTGAACGGATGCCTGCGCGGATGATCGGAGTATCCTCCGCAGCGCTGTCAGGACTCCCCAAATCCCGCCCCAGCAGATGCTCGACTGCCTGTAAAGCCTGGGTAGGTTTCTCTGTTCTGCTTTCTGCTTCCTGTTCTTCTCCAAATCCCCATTTACAAGTCTTTTCCTTTTTTTTTTTCTTTTTTTTTAAATTTTCTTTTGCAAATGCTTCCCGTTTGATTTTCCTAGTAACATCTCTCAAGCTTCATACGGCAATTCCTCTCTGTTGCTGCTGAGCTGAGTTAGAAGCCGTTCGTTAGAGGTCTTGCCTGTTCGCTTTGTGTGCTCTACAAAGTGACATAAATGAGTAATACCCCTCAGAATATGTAACAGATGCGTAAGCGCACCTGGGGTAAGTGCTTTGTGGACTTGACAACATCTCACGAGTCCTGCAAAACTGTGCTGTTGCAGCAGCTTTTGCGGTTTCAAGTTTCTGCTGTAGTCTAAGGGATGGGGAAACGCATTTACTTCAGTTGTCAACGGGAATTTTGGTATTGCCCCCGGGAAATTTGAGTTTGAGGAATGTTTCATCCTCCCTTATGCCTCTATATAATCCACACACGTGCGGTTTTTGGCAGACTTCTATTTTTGGATCATGCTCGGGGTTGTTTTGAGTAGTATCAAGGAAGGGTGTTGTGTGGGTGTACCGACACGACCAGTGAACT
This sequence comes from Fulmarus glacialis, assembly GCF_000690835.1. Taxonomy (NCBI): domain Eukaryota; kingdom Metazoa; phylum Chordata; class Aves; order Procellariiformes; family Procellariidae; genus Fulmarus; species Fulmarus glacialis. The sequence goes on along the minus strand of NW_009217240.1, from coordinate 52,369 downwards.
GTGGGTCCAGATCTGTTCTCAGAACTGATCCTACGTGTTATTAGCCCTTAAGCCTGCCCTTGGGGGCTCTCTAGTGGAAAAGGGCACGAGCATACTTGGAGCCTTAGTGTGGGCTATTAACTCCTGCGTCGGTCGCGATGGCGAAGCACGTGCTGTTGCTCACTGCACCGGCAAATGTCCTGGGACTTCTTGTCCTTGGATGGGACAGAGAGTGCCTGGGAAGTGTCTGTCTGTGAGTGGGATGTGCCATACAACTTCGGTTTTCCTTGAAAAACCTTGCCAAAGCAGGTCTTGTGAGGCCCTTGCGGTAAAATAAGCAAGTTGGTGTGTAGTGGCACCCCATTTGTAGCCTGGGTAAAAATCAAAGAGCTCTCCTGGAAAAAAAATCGGTAACTGCTGAGCTTATTGAAAGGTGCAACGCTGCTGCATAACGAATGGCTTCTGGTTGTAGGAGAGAAGCAGCCATGTTTTGTGGAGAAGGAAGGGAAGGTCCAGCTCAGGAACCGTGTTGAGAAGGTCCAACGTGGTGCCAGCTGTCTTGGGGCAGCCTGCCTTCACTGGAGGGGCTGTAGAGCTTCGTGTGCCACGGGATGCTCTGGTGCATCTCCTGGTAGCCTCAACTCTGAGCTTTTCGGGGTGACAAGGACACGCTTGAGTCAAAGGGCCCAGACAGAACAACTTCAAATACTGCTTTTTGGGGGAAAAAGAAAAAAAAAAAAAAAGAGAGATGAACTTTCTTCTTTTGAAGAAGAGACCAACCTCTTGTCCAAATGGTGTTTTTTCTTGTCTGGGTCATGGTGATCGGGTTGATTGGTGAGCTTAATCTAGCGATGATGACTTTGAAATGGTTTCCTTGCAAGGCGGTTGTTTGCTCAGTTATTAGGAAAGCAAGGTGCTCGGTGTGGAAGTATCCGTTATCAACGAGAAAAATCAAAAGGGGATTTGATAGTGTGAAACAAGTTCATCAGAGATACCGCTCTCTCTCTCTCTCTGTGTGTGTCTTTTAAAAATAAGATTTACTCTACTATCTCAACATTAACTGGGACATTTTACAGTGCTCCCCTTCTGTGAGCTTCCGCGATCCATCATTTCCCTGCTAGCGTGCTGTAGTGGCTGTTAGATTTTACTACACCAAACACTGTAAAAGGGCATTAGAGCAGTTAAATCTGGAGTCTTGCTTTCATAAGGAAAAAGAAAATGCTGAATTAGGCAATGGAAAAGGCAACCACAGCGATACTTTAATCTTGCATAAATTATCAGAAGAGTCAGAGGCTAGCAATTTTATGTATTGTTATAGCTCTGCTAATTAATTATTCCAGAATAATCGATGTTTAGAAAAACCAAAGTTTGGTCCTTTTCTGTCTTAATGGACTATTGTATTTACTTTCAATATGGCGGCTGTATTTTTTTTTTCCCTGATGTAGCAATGCTTTAATTTTAGCCCCCCAACCATGGGGTTAATGCGCTAGCTTTCCTAAATATGTATAGTCTAAATGATAACCAAACAGGGAAATATTACTCCACAAATTGTCAGTGGATTTAACTCACAACGTTGGCTTTGGAGCGAGACATTTTTGACGTCCAGGGAAAGTTGAGTCTCCACCATGAATATTTGAAGGATGAGGTGCTCTAAAGAAGCAAAGGAATTATTTAAGAGGCTATAAAATGGTCTACAAATTGAGATGAACTGGTCAACACGCTGAGAAGATCTGTGTAACTGGAACGAGTAAGTTGATATTTTTTTAAAATAGATGGTGAAATTCTGGCCCCGTTGAAATTGTCTGGGCTTAAACTTTTACCCTTATGCTTCATGGTATATACATTTTAAACCCTAACGTTTGCTCTGGCTCATATACTGGGGCTAGAGTAACGACATGTCACAGGTTTGTATCTCTCTCTATGTATTTAGATAGATGTAGATATGTATAGATATATGGGGAAGTGAGCAGGGGAATTTGGTAAACTGTTATATTAACATTGCTATGTTAACATTCTGTTAATCTGACGACATTTATTCAATTTCTGAGTTAGGGATCAAACTAAAGACAAATTCCACTCATGGAAAATTGAAGTATAAACCTTTCAGAATTGGAACAGCGGGGACTTGTTGTCATGTAAATAACTTCTTGACAGTTGGATTGTTTTCTTAATGTCATGGTTTATAAAGGGTAAGTAGAAAATCACAAGACAAGAAGAGGTCTCTGCCAGCTCATGAAAAATGTTTTGCCCTTTTAGCATGCTTTCTTCATGTGCTTAAAATAAAATCTCAGTGCTTTGGTATGGAGTGCTTCGTTCAGGAGGGACCCCCTTGCAGAAGGATGGTGCTGACTGTCTTGGAGCACTTCCCTGCCTCATCCTCTTATCAGAAAGAGGAGGGAGACAGCTGAGGGATGCCTGGAAAAGAAAAGTGCAGATTAGAGAGGATGATCAGGACTATTATAGTTGAGATGTAATTAAATATTTAGTATTTAAATCGTGTCTGATGTTTGCCTGGTAATAGTTAAGACCGGACACTTGCTTTGGGAAGGTATATTGCAAAAAGTAAGTATTTTGCTGTGCACTGCAATGTAGGGAGCAGTTGGGCCTGCGGCTCGTCCTGGTCCTAGTTTCTAGACTTGGCAAGTTATTATCAACTTCGTGCTTAGTTTTGAATATTCTCTTTGATAGAAAGATATTACCTTCCTCTGAATGGTGGAATTGCACAGAGCTGCACATCAATGTGTTCATCTCCTTCTGGAGAGTTTGGATTCAGTGTTTGCAAATGACTTCAGATCCCAATAAACTCAGTGCCCTGAAATGGAGCTTAGGAAACCTTTAAACACTGAAGTCCCAGTGTCCTTGGATAGTGTGCACCTGACCCAATGCCCTGGGGGGCAACTGGTTCAGTAGTGGCTTTGCTAAAAAGGGCCTGGGGCTGTGTTGGACCCTACGCTGGAAGCATCTAAAGTGTCCTCTCATTACAAATAGAGCAAACTGGATTGGGCTTTATTAAGAGGAATATGTCCAGCAGATTCAGAGATGGTATTAACCCTCTTTGTGGCACTGGCGGGGCCGTACTGGTATACAGTGTCTGGTTTGGGGCATCCCAGTTTAGGAAGGATGCGAAGAGACAGTCCAGTGGCAGAGCATCTTGGGATGACCTTGGATGTGCGACCTAAAGTAAGAGGTTGAAGGCGCTGGGGTCATCTTGAGAGGTTGTGGGGTCTCTGCCCTTGGAGGTATTTCAGATCTGGTAGATGAAGCTGTGGCTGCTCTGATTCGGTGTTGATGGGTGATGCTTGTGCTTTAAGCAGAGGGTTGAGCTGGAGACCTCCAGAGATCCGACCAACGTTTCTGTGATTCTAAGAAAGTAACTTATGTTATCTGCTACAGGGCTGAAGTTTTCACTTTAAGCACCGAAATCCCTATGCAGCTTATTAGGTTTTACAGTGTTTGTGACTGACGTGTCAAACCCAGTTGATAAAACCATTCAATTCCTGTCTAGCTGTGAAGAGGTTATCATCCACAAGACTGGTGCAGAACTGCCACTGTGTACTCGCTTCACAGTCATGTCTGCAAGGACTTTGGAAACTACAAAAGTGCCAGAGATGCTGTGCCAAAGCCCTTTTATTAATCTTTCCTGAAAAGAATGAAAGTAGTCACAAGATTCTCAGCATTAGGAGTTGATTCTGGAGCACCGTCATAAAAAAAGGAAATTGCTTTTGCAAGTGGTGATGATACCATGTTCTCAGATGTGAAGGCAAGGACCAAAACAGGAGCAAATCCAACAACTTTATTTCGCTGCTTGAGAGGACCTTTAATCTAGCTGCTAGGTCTAGTTAACCCAGCGCTCCCAGACCACAGCAAATGAAGGTCTTTTTTTATGGACTGAAATTAATCTTATTTTCACAAAACTGAGTGTTCTGCTTAGCACGATTGCCTCACAGTAGCCCCGCTGTGGCTAGGGCTTGCTTTATTTTGCGTGTGCCGTTGTTCTGTGCCATTATTCATGCAACGCCAAGGCTGTAAATTAGCCTTTACAGTCAGGAGAATGTGCCAACCAATTAATATAACCGGTGTCCTGAAGAGCTGGTGATGGAAGGAGTCTAGGAAAAGAATGATGCAGAAGAAATGCTGGTTAACAAGCAGCTAGGTTGGCTTGTGAACAGGTAGTGTTTGCCGTGATGCGATTCTAAAGATTGTACTTAAGCAAAAAGATCTTATAAAGAAAATAAGGGCAGCATCCGTTCCTTGTAACAAGCAGTGCGTCTCCAAGCTTTGAGCTGGTGGTCCATCAGATAGCTTTGTGAGTCAGTTGAAAGTGTACCTGCGTCCGGGTTGCCCAGCTTGATGCAAACTTGCCTTTGCCTTCATTTATAAAAAGTACTTACCCGAGTGGAGGATGCAAATGTTCAAAATTGCATTAGGGCTGAATGCTTCTTCATGTGGCTTCACTAGCAGGAGCTGCTCTGTGGTCCTCTGGTAATGCAGACATAGCCCCCCCATCCTGCAGGACAGCCTTTTAAGTGCGGAGAGAAATCACCTGCTGCTGACCGCTCGGAGTCTTTCCATTTTCCCTCCTGGGAAAAGCAGGGAAGGGCAATGGATTCTGCATTATTCCCCAGAGAGGTTTGTGCATGGTTTACGTGGGAAAGGGGAAGAAGGGAAATGTAATTGAGAGTGTGTTAAGTAAATGCGTCCTCTGTCCTGGAAACTTACTTTTCTTGCTCCTGGATCCATGTGGGAGCACCAAAAAGCTGCCCTGCTTTTTCTGGGTTTTGCAAGACTGCAGGTAACTTGTCTTCTGGTGCCAGAGGAGGCTGAGGATCACTGTAGAGCCTCAGTGAGGACGTGGAAATACCCCTTAATATGTGCTTCTCTGCTCTCCCTTCTCAGCTGATGGCTTGTAGCACGTCCATCCCCATCCACTGCTTCCCAAGTGTCCTCCCATGCCGTTGCCTGTTGTTTGGAAGGAGTTCTGACATCCGAGATGTTGTAGGTGCCTCTCTGGGATGAGGGTTGGTCCTCGCTGAACCCTGGTACGTCATGAGCCAGCGGGGGTCCTGCCCCTTGCTGCTGCCTGTGGACGTTGCTGAGATCAGCGATTAAAAACATGGCTCTGCACGGGCAGATTGGGCTTTGCAGTTTCTTTCCGGAGCTTGGGAAACATCTGCTTTACGGGGTTTTAATTTCTCTCCCTAGCACATCCATCCCCTCCCCAGGAAATTTTAGGGCTGGCGAGGATGCATGCTGGTGAGGACAGGGCAGAGCGGTATGTGAACAAACACTTGTTGAGCCGAAAGAGTTAGAAAGGCCAGGACATACAATGCCAGTAAAGCGATCTCTGCTCCTGAGCAATTCCTCCCCCCCGCACCACGGGGATGCCCAGCCCCAGAGACTCTCCCACTGTCACCACTTTCCTTCTGGGGCCGGGCAGGGTGTGGGTGACATGCCATTGCCTGGACATCGCGTGGGGAAAGCAGCTTTGTTGAAAAGCATCCTAAACTTGATATCCTTGTTTATCTCTTTGCAGTCCCTGCCTGGCCCCTCTAGATAAACAGGTGCCAGCGTGTGCAATTCCCAACAGCCGCTTCACTGCTTGAATAACGCCGAGAGCAAGCCTTGTCTACACGAGAGTTATTCCTGCCTCCCTTTGGGGTTGGAGCATCCCTATGGCAAACAGGCCGTGACTCTAGAAACAAACCCAGGACCTGGAGTTGGCTTGGGGAGGCTGGTCCTGGAGGTGTCCGTGGCTGCTGCCACGCTCGAGAGGTTGCGGGATATTTATCTTGGAGCGGTCAGACCTGCGCAGGCAAGCTGTCAGGCCTGTCCGAGCCAGGGGAGGCAGCGTGTCGGCTTTCTAATAAGGATAAAACCTCCTTGCTGTGCTGAAAAGATCTCGTATATGGCTAGAAAGGGTGCTCTGACTGACATCTCTAAGGCTATTATAGGACAGTAAAAACTCCTCTCCTAGTGCTGCAAACCTCTGCAAAATGGGTTGTTTCTAGGGGCGTGTTAGACAGCCCAGCCATTTAGACTCATTAGTAACTTAAAAAATGCCATTCTGTGACTTTATTATTTTGCTCTATTTCCTCTCTCCATACCCTGAGAGGATCCCTGCTTGCCAGTCCCCGCACCGGCTGAGCACTTATACGACTCGGCTTAGCACGGAGAAGCTGCAGCACGTCGCCTGGGTGCTCTCGGCGTTGCTTGTGTTCCCCGAGATGAGCCGGCGGTGGGAAAGCAGTGCCCCGCTGCGGGGTTGTTTAGTGTCTCAACTTGAAGACATTCTGAACGAAACCCTCTTAATTCCCACCTGAACACTGTGGTAGTGACATAAAGCCCAGTAATAAAACGTAATGAAGAATACCAGCGTGAAATCAAGATGTTAAACCTCTGCTGGTGACAGGCAGTAAATCTGCAGCCTAGTGTTTCCCTTTGCTTTTTAATATATATTAAAGCGGGCAGCTTGTTTTATGTCTCCTTGTCTCATGGGCTCTTAAGCAGAGCAGTGCTCAGTGCTGGGTGAGCGGGACTTTTTCTGTTCCGTTCCCTCTACACTGTACCTTGCAACTTTGGTTTCCGACTTCAATGATTTTCCCTCTAGGGACTTCTGGCTTTCAGAAGAGCTGCTCTTTGGCTCCCGTGTGGTTTAAAGGCTTCAGTACATGGGGGCTTTCCTTGTTGCTGCATGCGAGCTAAGCTGCAAGTTTCTTTCCAGAGCAAAGAACGGCATTAGATCTACTTTGCTCTGTGTGACCTCTTGCTCTTGCTCCCTCTATCTGGAGGCCTATGCTAAGCAGCAATGGTTGGGAAATGTGGACATGCAACTTGATTTCTTTTTCAGAGTAGTTCAGATTTATTGCTATTAAATTTTTTTCATTTCTTAATGTGGTCCCAGATTTTTCAGGCTTTCTGGTAGTACGTGGTAGGAAACATCAGTTCAGATAGTTTTTCTTTAATATGTGCTGTGTCTTCATGATTCCCAGACAGTTTTACCTTTAAACTGAAGGGACATTTTTCTCTTTATTATGTTTCCCTTAATGGATATTCAATATGGATCTGCTTTCTGTTGCGTGTCAGTAGCTGTGTGTGCCGAATGCATTGCTGAATGGCTGGTTTCATACTAAGTGGTGCAGGAGAGGACCTTGCCTTTTCCACTCCATCCTCTAAAAAAAAAAACCAAACCAAACCAAAAACCTGGACATCACACCGGCCACTTTGTGTGTGCTGACGCTTCCTTTGTCCTGTCCTCTCTTCTCAAAGATATTAGTGCACATCCCGGGCTGCTTGGCTGCCTAATGCTTTGCTTTTTCTCTTTTAAATATTCATGTGAGCAGAGTGGCTGGGTTACTTAATGGAGCAGCATGGTCTTTCAAATCCAAAGCAGAAGTGGACTTGTTGTCAATAGCTTTTAAAAACTTTTCACTAATCTGGCTGATAGCCTGTCAGATTGACATATTTCCCCTCTTTTAAAGTTTAAATGAATTCTGGTGCAAGAATGGTTGCTGCTCACAAATGTGGCCTTGATGTGCTGCACTGGGAGAAGGACAGCCTCCGTAAAGGGGAGGAAACTACCGATCCCCCACTAGACAAGGAGATTTTCTGCTGTCGAGAGGATCGCTGACATGCCTGAGGGATTTTTGGTGTAAACCTGTAAACCCTGGACAAGAAAGTAGTGAAGGTAGTAAGAAAGCAATTCAGAGGAAGTAGAGTTGAATGGGTATTATGAATATCTGCAGTGGGTTAATGAACCCTTGATTGAAGAGGAGAATGAGCTCTGGGCTGTCGGGTGTTGTGTAACTCATCCTTCTCAGGAGGGGACTTTCCCTTTGTTTCCTCCCATCTTTTCTCTCTGTGGGGTCTCGAGATGATGTCTGTGCTGACAGGTTGTCGTTCCGGTGATGTCTCAGTGCAGTGCAAACGAGATGCAATGTTGTTTGGGACTTTGAAATGCTCTGGTAGCACGAGCAGTCATGTCCGGCTCTCATTTCCATTCAGATGTACAGTTCTCTGCATCTCTTTCAGGAAGCTGAGGGTCTTCTGCACCTTGCTCCCTTTTTAAGGGTAAAACCCTTCATCTTTTCCCACTGTCACTGGAGAATTGATTAAAGATCGAAGGAGTTGAATGCTGTCCTTTCTTCTGCAGCTTCAGGGCGGCTCGCAAGAGTTCTTCTCTCCAGCTTGTTTTATTGGCTTCACTCACCAGTCACCCATACCTTGTTGTACAAATGAAGAATTTAAGTCTCCTGGATTTGTCTGGTGAGTGAGAATAGTAACGCTATGGTGTAGAATAGTAAAAAAGGCTGGGCTGGACCTAGGATGCTGCCTAGTCTCTCCCCTGCTCAAGGGACAGCCAGCCATCTACATCGTTCCTGCCTGGTGGGCATCTAACCTTATTTTAAAGACTTCTGGTGATGGAAGCTCCACGTCCTCTCTGGCTAACTTACTCCATTTCTTCTTTGGCTGTCACAGATGCTTCTCAAGCTCAGCGGAGGTGAAGGATTACAACCGGCTTTCCTGTTTATGCATCCCACTCTGAAATTTGCCTTTGTGCAACCGCATGACCTTGTCAGAGGATGAGCGAATGCTGAACGACATAGTGACAGAGGATTTTCACTTGCTTTGTTTTTTGTTAGCGCTTCCCACGCAGCTCTTGTGGCAAGGGTAAGCTTTTGGGAATGGCTTGGCGCTGGTGTCTTGTGGTGGTGGTGCAAGGACTGAGGAGGCACCAGATTTTAGATCCTCATACAGCTTCCAAAAAGTTGGAGAAAGGATGGGGAGAGGTGAAGTTAAAGGGATTAATAGGGATTAATGCTAATAGCTGTTTGGTGTCTTATTCTCCAGTTTACTTGTTTTAACCTGATTTGAGCCTGGCTGTCATCCATTGGTTTGCTGGAGGCCATCTCCTGTGCCTCTGGGCTACAGAATTGCTGTGGTGCCAGTACCGATTAGCGTGTGTGTGACCGGTCGTGCCTGGGATGTCAAAGACCAAATTGATTTTTCAGCTCCGGGAAAGGATTTCTCCTACGTGTGCTGGTCAGGTAATGTGAAGAGGAAACCAGCTCTGAGCTGGAGCAATTGGACCTGCTCTGGGAAGACGTATCAGCCTCTTGCTCTGCCATTTTCCATCACAAGAAATCTCTCTGAGGGTGAGGAAATATGTCTCGCTGACTTTTCCTTCTTCTGAGCATGCTGGGCATGTTCTTCTTGGTGTCTAAATGACCAAATCCGTTTTATTCTTTAAAGTCATCAACTGCTGCTTCTCAGAAAGGATAAACGTGAACCACTGCAAGGAGCTAATGAACCTAGAAAAAAAGGATACTGAAGGAAGAATCGTCTTGTCAGACAGGACTATCTCAGGGAGGACCAGAGTTTGCTCCTGGCTCTTTGGGCGAGTCATGTAATCCTAATGCTTTATTTTTTTCCCTCTTTGGGAAGGTATTAGTAATACCTTTACAGTGGAATCTGGGCTCTATTCAGTATTTGCAGCTTGCTTTGAGGTGCTCTAGAATATCGCTTGGGTTATTTAAGAGTAAAATAACATGCTGAAGGAATGTCAGAAATTTTTCAGGGAATGTTTTTGTTTCTTACAGCTCTGCCAACCAGTCTACTCCCACTGCATTCAGGTCACTGGTAGGATGAGGGCTGGAAGTCTGACTCTCCTGCTATTAAAATAGCCCATAGATTTAGGAGATCGCGCCTGACACATGGCCTGGAGAGCATAATTTGACGTGGCAGCTGAGTGAAAAATGCTGGATGCAATTTTTATTTTCAAAAGTGCATGCAGATGCATGAAGTTTTTAAAAACAAAACCAAAAACCAACAACAGACAAACCAAAAAACAACAACAACAACAAAAACACGAAGGAAAACAAAAGAAAAACCCCCCTGCCCCCCCCCCAAACTTTTATGTTAAAATCAACTAGGATCAAATGGGGATTCAGACAAGACACTAGAAGAGAGGGGGGATTTCTTTTCCTAGTTCTGTAATTTCTGATGGCCTGAAGAGGTCTTCTCTGCCATTTGGTAGTACTCTTAGATTTGAATACCAAACATCCCTGTAAGATCCAGGGAGTGTCCTTCAAATACATTTAGAGTTGATTAAAACCAAACAGCCTTCACTGCCGGTGGATGGAGTTTTATAGACAACCCTGCAGGCTGCATCAGTGAAGGCTAAAGGTTCCTGGCTGGTGTTGTCGCAACTAATTTTCAAGCCACTTTCAACCTAATTTTCAAGGACAGAAGCAGGCATTTCAATTACCTGAATAATTGGAGGGGGGCGGGGGGAAACACTTGTGTGGGGAAAGGGACCTGATAGAGCAAGCTAGGAGCCAGGAGACTGTTATTAATATGCACTCTGCTGCTGATTCCCTCTGTGACCTTGGGGTAAATGCTTTTAATGGTGTACCTCGGTTTTGCTGCCCATGTGATGGGAAGAGCAGACCCCAGCGCTGTGAGATCTGGGCAAAAAAATCACCTATGAAACAACTGTTGCTGGTATTCTTCGCTGCAGATTTTGCTGTTTGCATCTCAGCTGGCCGAAGAGGGTTTGCTGTAGGCTCCGTGCTAGCTCAGAGGGTTTTTGAGGCTTTATTCCCCAATGTGAATGTGATGCCAGGTATGACTGCTCTGCTGCAAAAGCGAGAGGTTTGGACTTCGAGACCCAATCCAGCACGGCTGGTTGCCCATCAGCTGTGCTGTGGTCCAGGTTAGCGGGCAGATCTGGATGAAAGAGCCTCAAGTTTTGCCTCTGCCCTCTGTTTTCCAGGCTGGGTAATAGCTGATGGATGGGTTGAAGGCTCTGGTGATGTTCTCACAAGTAGAGCAGTTCCTCTTCCTAAGACCGTGTGGTTGCGTGGTGGAGGTGAGGGCTAAGCCCAGGACACTGGTCTTTCTGTCCCACCTGGAGAAGGCGATGGTGGGTTTGC